>NW_007739922.1:27091-27615 GCF_000696425.1 Galeopterus variegatus
GGTAACAATAACTCACATTCTAACTTAGCTTTACCTCAGCAACTCCTTTTCCCCCTCCCTGCGGTGTTGATACTATAAATGCCCACATGCTCTCTCCTCGGAACCAAGTCTGTCACATTTTTCTACCTAAACTGTATACATCTCACAAATGCTGCACTTAAGAACATAAAACTGCCCTCTCGTTTGGTGAAGAGGACACACCCATTGCTTAAGCACTTGTCTGCCTTGGTCTTCTCGTAGTACAGTTAATCAGTAAGAAAGTCCCAGGGTTTAATCCACCTCAGAAATACTGATGGTGAAGCTGTAGGGCTTCAGTTGAGCCACATGAGGACAGTAAGAGCTGGGTGGGTCCTGCTGCAATAGGTGCTCTGGGGATGGGAAGAGCAGTTAGGATGCAGTCGATGCCCAAACTGTGCCACCATGCTCCAGAACACTTTGTGCCTTTCCAACTGTGCTGCTAAGCTTCTCAAGAGGGCATTCACATAAACACATCAAAACAGCAAATTCCCCCCCCCCCCCCCCCC
>NW_007739922.1:32890-33161 GCF_000696425.1 Galeopterus variegatus
TTTTTTTTTTTTTTCCACTATGGACTGTGATTTCCATGATGTGATGGTTTGCAAGGGTTTGTTTTCAAGTAGATGTTATGGGTAATTCCATGGGAATCCTATTTCAATCCCCCAGAATTGATAAGCTTTCCTTTTTAAATGTAATCTTGGTGTTCAGATGACCTTGGGACACAGACAAGGGAGGATTCCCATTGGTAAACGTCTGTCTGGTACAAAGGGGGAAGAAAGAAAGTGAAGCTTCTTAACTCAAGGAAATAAAGAACTTTCATGT
>NW_007739923.1:0-3265 GCF_000696425.1 Galeopterus variegatus
AGAAAAAGAAGGGTGTGTAATATGTGAAGAATAAGTACATTTTTTTAATAAATAAATAAATAAATAAACTATCAGGTAATGAAACAATTGTCTATTGCAGTAGTCCAAAATATTTTGAGTGGGCTATATCTCTTATACCAGCTTTGTAGTCACATGAAGGTGAATCAAAGTAAATTTTTTAAATTGCCCTTTAAACGGCCATAGAATTCTTCCTTTGTTAGGCATGTGCCCTTGGGCAAGTTAGCCACCTCATTTCCCTCCTTGGGATATCTAGAAAACTGTGTCTATAGGAGTACCTATCTTATTCTGAGGAAAAAGTAATGTTTCATGTAAAACACCTTGAAGAGTTCTTGGTTGATGATAAATCCTTAACAAATATAAATTATCATCTACTATTATTTCACTTTATACATGAATTAAGCTCATTGAACTTAAGTAGTTTATAACTGAGTTCTAAATAAGGTTCATATGGCCATGAATACTAAAAAAACAAAAAACAAAACAATACAAAATATTTACATCTATATATTTCTGTTTACTTACTGGTAAATTAGTAAGTCATGCTTATCCAGAAATAATCATAAGCACTGATGACTTTAAGTTTAAAGTTTAAGACTGCAGTTTAGAACAACTGAAAATTTTCAAACTTTGATCAAGGCTGGAAAATGATTTGTTCACTCCATCAACAAAATGTTTTTATACATCAGGGACACCCCATAAATGTGTACAGGTTGTATTTCACAAAACAGCATATGCCCAAAAGGGAAACTGAGGCAGATTTACGCAGACGGCTGTGCTCAAAGCTGTGTACTTTGGGGTGCAGTGGTGACTGCAGGAAGGGAAAGTTATTTGTAATTCACACAAAGGTGCCATATTGGCTAGCAGCAGCCTCGTGAACCCACAACCCAGTGTTTGTGAATTTAGCTACAAATTATATACTCCCACTACTATTAATATGGATGTGAAACATTAGTTATGTTCATTTCTTTGTTCTTATCTTATATAATATATCTGAATATAAATAGAATCTTTTATATTTTCTGCCAGTGCCTCAATAATTTGCCTAGAGCACATCATTTTAGAGACTACTCATTTAAAGTTTAGTTCATTAAAAAGCTGTTTACTA
This sequence comes from Galeopterus variegatus, assembly GCF_000696425.1. Lineage (NCBI taxonomy): Eukaryota > Metazoa > Chordata > Mammalia > Dermoptera > Cynocephalidae > Galeopterus > Galeopterus variegatus. The sequence goes on from NW_007739923.1 coordinate 1,127, forward strand.
ATGGTGTTGTAGCCTTCACACAACCATGTTCTAGTCATTGTGCTATTTGTTGAAGATACACAGATGATTAGAATGAATTTCTTGTGTCTACCTCATACACACTCTCACAGTCTAAAGGGATTTGAGGAGAGACACAAGCATATGATCACAATATTAATTAGAACTCAGAAGGATAGAGGAAGACCCAGAATAGGAATAAACATTGAAACCTAGGCTAGAGGGGGATTTTAGAAGCTTGCACATAGAAGAGGTGGAATTTAATTCATAATCAATCTGACTTCCAAATTCATGATCATTAACCTCTATGTTTCAGTCACCCAAGACAAAACAAACCTAGATAAAACAATATGCAACTCTTGGTTCACCAACAGTGAACAACATGTGGGTGAGAATTACAGTAGGCTTTGGACAGGACCCTAAGAAACTCCAATTTTCAGTGACAGAGAAATTAAAATCTTGGGAGAAATAAATAGAAGGACTAACCAGAAAGTAGTGAGGAAAACTGAAAATTGTAAACAGAAGCAAGCCAAGGGAGTAGAAAATATCAAAAGAGATTAATATCCGAACAGTGCAGTAAGTCAAAAGCAAAAATAAAAATGAATAAAAATAAAAATTTGGGGGTTTGGTAATTGGGAGGTCATTAGAAGGAGTTCAGTTTAGTTGGATGATTTTGGTTTGTTTTATTAATTTTGAAATGCAACCTTACAATAGTAATAAAGAAAAGTAGTTTACAAGCTACCATAATTATTTATACTTTTAGAATAGGAAATGAATAATGAGGTCATGGAGGGGTAGTGCAGAAAGCCATTCTCACAGAATTAAGTTTTATCTATATTAATCATAATATTTCCTTCTGTACGTTTCCTGAAAAGAGATCTTCTGCTTAAAATTGACACATTTCTACACAAACTATTGGGTATATTAAATTGTATGATTTTACACCTGAACCCAGACCTACCTGATGTATGGCTCCTCATTTTCATGAGATACATTCAGTTACAAGCAATGGCACAGATGTAATTGTCACATTCCAATGAAAAGGTTAAGACCTCTAGTCTTTGTTTCTCTTCTCTTACAATGTTCTCTATAACCTGTGCCATCATAAAATTTAAAATATGCTGTCTTAAAGTATGAATTCTCTGTGACTCCATCAGCACAGTTCCTTTTGTTCCCACCTTTTCTGATGAGTATTATTTTCTATAATCCAAAATATGTAGCAATACTACTTATATGTAGTATAGCTTAGTTGTATCTAACATTATTCATAGACTCACTATATTTTAATGTTTCAAGAGACTTAAGGGAGGATTATCTAACCCAACCAATTTGGTTTCCAAGCCTCTTAAAAAATAAAGTAATTTACATCACTTTTTAAAATTAAATGATGCTTGCTGGTGTCTTTTATTATCATACAACTGAAACAATGTTGAGGATGTCCCCTTATGCAATTGCTGTAGAATTTCTAATTTCAGCAGATGATTGTTGACTGGCCTTGATTGAATTCTATGGGTGATACAAGAAGTTATAAAAATATTTGTATGGTGCAGTATGAAAGGAGGCAATGATCAAAGCAAGTGAATTGATTTTTTTAAATTTTGATCAACCTCAGTACAGTATCAACTTTTTTTGTCAGAAACAACAAATTTAGCTATTGTTTTTTAGGACATCTGTTTTATATTTTTATTTCTTATTTAATTTTTCGTTATTAGATGGCTTGTTTGGTCATCAGTTGTCCCAAATGAAGCCAAGTAGTGTTTTCAATTTTCTTTTAGTTCAACTTTCTTTTACAGCAACTTGTTTAAAGTCTATCTCATTTTAGTTGTTTATACAAATACTGACATTATGATGGTGGAAATGTGGGGAAGGAAAATGATGAGCTATTATCACATTAGTGAATTAGTTCCATTTAACTGAAAAATAAAGGGTTTTACATAACGTTATTCTTTATTTGATTCCTTTGACATTTCAGATATTCATTATAAACCAGAAAGAACATNCCTGGCAGCTGGATCCTGTCTTGCCGGCCCAACAGGGTGTGTGAGATCTGTAAGTCTCTGCTTCGCTATCCGGGCATTTCCCCTCTCTGTGTGTACACGATGGGGCCTCCCAGAGGGTGTGTCTTTTTTTCCGAGACTCCTC
>NW_007739923.1:3290-3767 GCF_000696425.1 Galeopterus variegatus
TGCAATCGTCGTCTCTCAGCCCCGCCCGGCCCTGAAGGTGTCTCAGGCCTCTGCCATGGACACTGTGGGTCTGCGGCACTGGTCAAGGTCCTCTCTGGGCCTCCCACCTTCCCCCCGGTCTTGCGGCCCCCTGTGTGGTTGAGTTATCTTCCACACCAGGGCGTGAGCCCCCCGGGGGAGGATCCCACAGCACACAGTTCCTCTTTGAATCCCCCCGGCGTGAGCCGGCTTGGCGCCCTCAGGCCAGTTCTCTGGCAGGATCAAGCGGGCTAGGGGGCACCCTGGTCACCCCTCTCCCAAGCAGAAATCAGTCTGGGATTTTTCCGAACTGAAGTCCACAGAGATGGTATCGGCCTCCTGGAAGTAGGGAGTTTACCTGGGGCCGAGGCCCCAGGTGCGATGGAGTGACAGTCTGGCCGGGATCCTCTTCCCTGCCCTCCCGATGCTGGCTGGGGGCTCCCCCCGCCCCCAGCCCCC
>NW_007739923.1:4406-10654 GCF_000696425.1 Galeopterus variegatus
TTGTTTTTTAGGACATCTGTTTTATATTTTTATTTCTTATTTAATTTTTCGTTATTAGATGGCTTGTTTGGTCATCAGTTGTCCCAAATGAAGCCAAGTAGTGTTTTCAATTTTCTTTTAGTTCAACTTTCTTTTACAGCAACTTGTTTAATGTCTATCTCATTTTAGTTGTTTATACAAATACCGACATTATGATGGTGGAAATGTGGGGAAGGAAAATGATGAGCTATTATCACATTAGTGAATTAGTTCCATTTAACTGAAAAATAAAGGGTTTTACATAACGTTATTCTTTATTTGATTCCTTTGACATTTCAGATATTCATTATAAACCAGAAAGAACATTTATTTTCAAAATAGTTTTTATTTCATGATAGAGCCATTTACATTTAATCTTAATAAACATTTTTCCTATTTTTTTTTTCTAACAATTTGTTAGAGTTTGTTTTAATTATAGTCTTCTTTAGGCTTCATGCCGTTGGGTTTGCAGGCAAACCAGTATTTTATCTACCTTTTACATAAAAAATAATATTAATAATAATTTAACACCAGGTAACTGACTTGTATAATTCATATTACAAAATCACTGTTAGTGAGAAACATGACAAGGTTATTTAAAACACGATTTTTAATAAAATTACATTCATTTAATGAAAATCAAAGTAAAGGACACACGTATTCAATGTTTAACAACAACAAATAAAAATATCTAGTGTGCTAGTGCAAGTTTCAAAAGAGATGAATTGAATGCTAATAAAAGACTTAGTAAAGAGAAGAAAAGCTTTCAAGTGATTAATTTATTTTAAAACCAGTTTACTTAAAAAGAAAGAAAGAATATGGTAATTCATTGATTCATGTCACAGCATATATGATTATTTTTAAAAAGAATGTAACATTTTTGTTTGTCCATACTTTATGAAATAATAATGCAGACATATTCCAGTACAAATTTCTCGTACATCCTTGGAAGCATTCTCTATCATGTAGTACTGATCAGATTCAGACTCAGGAGTAAACTATTATCTGAGAAGATCCATTTAACATGGAGACAAATAAGCATGCTGAAAAAACACAAGACTGAAACATTAGTTCTTAGTTGTTTTACAGTTTTTTCCAGTCACTGGCCAAGTGACATAGGAAGTTTATTTCAACGAGAGCAAGAGAGTAGCATGCATTAGGTGATTGCTGTATTCAAGACACTGCTGAGCTCTTCAGGTACTCTGATTAAATATTCACATCTATCTAAAAAATGGATTATTACTCACATTTTACAGATAAAGAGGTCATTTGCCAAAGATCACACAGCTAGTAAGCAAGTGGCAGAGCCAAGATTCATACTGAGATCTGTATGATCCACATCACATGTTCTCAACCAATATGCTGTGCTGACCTATAAGTTGTTTACTTCAATTGGAACATCTTTACAATGAGGACATAATTTCTGCTATATTTACTTATAGAATTTTGTCATAGACATTATTTTTGTGAAAATTTAGTCTTCCTGTCCCACCCTGGTGTTATTGGCTTGTTCATGAGACATTCTGGTCAATGTCTTGTGAGTAAGTATGGTAGTATGCCATGTATGAACAAAAGATTTAATGAAAATGGACTAGTTCACCTTGTTCTATCCTGTGTGTCTACCCTCTGTTATGAGAATAGAATATTCCAGGTAATAGCTGTTCCTTTAGCCTAGATCATGGAATGAAATGTCTGGTGGAGTGAAACTTTAGTCAACCCATAGACCTACATCAGAACTTAAGACAAACTGCAGGCCTCATGCAACATGAGGAAGAAATAAATACCTGTTTTTCCAAACCACTTTGATTTAGTGGTGTGTTTGTTACTTCACTCAGCAAGGCTGACTATAATATAAGGTGATATGAAGATCAAGTGCTATAATGAATATATTGCTATTATATAAGTAACTGGTTGAAATATTTTCCCCTTGAGGAAGTATCTGCCCAAACAATTAGAAAAATTAAGTGTTCATTGAGCGAGGAAATATTATCTTTCATTAGCACAGTGTGGGGAAAATGGAACAATTTGCTCAGGCTCCCCTCACCTCAGAGCCCAGTCAGGGTCCTGTAAACACTGTGTGGGTGGAGTGAGAGCACCTGCAGGGCGCCACTTTGGCTGGTGTTTTACTGCCTCAAGCGCCAGCCCTGAGCAGCCATGTTTTTCCAGACCTGCAGCTTCCAAGGACCATGTGGCTGGTTGCCTAGCATATCGACCTGCATGGAGGGGTCTGGTGACCCCATGGAGACCCTGGCCTGTGAAGGGTTTGTGACCCAGTCTGTGAATGGGCTTGAGGGGTCTGGGAGCTCCAGACCCAGCCTTAGCTCAACGATCGGCCCAGTTGGTGCAGGATTACCGGCAGGTAAAAGAGCCTCGACAGCTAGCTTGGTCGCCTAGCTTTACAATTGGCCTCAGGAACAGGATTAAGAGCTAGACAATTGGTGCTGTGTGAGGATTCGAGACATCAGCCTCGCAGTAGTCCTTGTTGTAGCCAGACACACAGTTAGAAAGAAATAATTTTCCTAAATCAATACTGAGTCTTAAATTTTAAACATCCTCAGTATCCATGTGTGTTATAATAAATAATAAATGTCTACAGAGAATTTCCAAGGATTTTCAAATAAAATTACTGCTTCATCTGAAAAGAATTACTACATCTTAAAATAAAGCCTCAAGAATGATGCAATTTTAAGGTACTCTTTTCTAGTCATTATCCTTGGAATTAATTTGGAAAGGATTGTATTATTTTATGACAAGATTCAGTTGAAATGATTAATTAAACAGTTAATTGGATAATCTGTTAATAGACTGTTGAAACTTTTCCCCAGTATTATTAAATGTCTAGTTGTACCACAATTTTTCATCTGTAAACCTTCAGTGCCTTGAAGGCAAAATGTGCGTTTTTCATCTCCATATTCTCTGTGCTTTTTGTAGAAACTAACCCAGATAAATCATTCAATAATGTTAGAAATGGGCATTATAACAACCCAGAAGTTCTAGTTTATTAAATAAAGTATTATGGCATTGGAGAGCATTGTCCATTTATGTTTTTGCATCTTTTAGGTCACCTAATTGTCACTTGGCAATCTACAAAGCATTTAATATGCCTTATCTCTCCCAGTCTTCACAACTAATGTGAGCTATGTCTATTTCAGATTTACTTAAAGATACTCAGAGATATTGTTCAATATCACACTTTTAACTGGTATTAAAATTAGGATTTTTCAGCTTCTTACTCCATAGCTTGTGTTCTTCTCAATCATGCTTCTTAGAAAGTGAATACTGAGGCAGGAAAACAATTCAGAAATAGTCAAACATATTCCTGTCTTATGATCTTTTTCATTATCTAGTAAATTGAGAAATTTGTGATTTGAAAATATACTCACAGTCTTATTCTAATTTTATAAACACTGTACAGATTATCCTTCTAATGTGAAATAAAAATTCAGACTTTTTTTAGGAGTTCCAGAGAAACTCAAAGTAAATGCCAATGATATTTGTTGTAAGCATTGCAAATGTTAGAAAAATTTAGAGGTAAAATAAACCTAAGAGAAGAACAAATATATTAAAGCATTTCAAATCAGAGTATTATTTTAAGAAGAGCAAAACCTACTAGTATGATATTTTTTTAGAAAGAAGTATCACCTAATTTTACTTATCTTACATTCACATTGCATTTAGCACCCTGAAGACATGCCAAAATATGTTAATGCCATGCCACTAACATGCTAAACAATACCAAAGCTTTTGAATATATATATATGACTTTTTCTAAAATTAAATCGTTAGATTAAAATCTGAGGGAATGTTTCATTTTTCCATGAGGATATCATTGGTTTTAAAGGAGCACTCATCAATTAATAAGTATTTAGTGAGGACTTCCTTCTGTTCATTACTTTCTAGGCAGATGAGATTCTCAGATTATGGAAGGCAAACCTAAGATGACCTTAATGATTCTGCCACCTGGCATTCATCTCCTTGTATAATTCCTTTCTTTTGAGTGTGAGTTGGACCTAGTGACTTGCTTCTAACAAAACAGAACAGTGCAGAAGCCATGGATGTCACTTCTAAGGTTAAATTTCACAGTGACTCAGGCTTCCATCTTGGATGCCCTGTCTTGCTCACTTTCTCTCAGACCCTCTCTCTGGGGAAAGCCAGCTGCCATGTTGTGAACTGCCATATGAAAAGACCCATTTGCCAAGAAACTATGTTTATGGTCAATCAGTGAGGAATTACCTTGATGTCTGCCAACAGGTCTGTGAATGAGTTTGAACTCAAAGCTTTCCACAGTTGAAATTTGAGATGACCTATGATTGCAATACCCTGAGCCTTGACAAAACTTGAGCTGAGCCAGAAGCACCCAGCTAAAGCAAACTCAGATTCTTGATAGACATACACTGTGAGATAATAAATGTTTAATATTTTAAGCCACCAAGTTTGGGGGTCAATTTTTATTCAGCAATGGAAAACTGACACATAGGGCATGATCCATTCCCATAAGATCTTAATAATTACTTAATGTTTTCATCAAACATTACACAGATGTCCAAAAATTGTTGATGTAAAATGGGCAGCTAAGTGCAAAGGAGACTGACTACAGTCAAACCTCAACAACTGAACTCTTTAATAGGTTATTTATTTGTTCCTGAAGTTGGAGAAAAGGATTTTATGCATTATTTTAAATTTTTATCTTTATGCACATTATTGTGTCATTAATGATAATAATTTCCTTCTATTAACCACTGGGATATGCTGCTATGTGAGCAGTGTTTATTTAAAAACTAGTTTGGAAGACCATCATGTCCTCTGTGATTTCACAGTATCTGACCCTAAACAAGAGATAGAATTGAGATCCACAGGTTTAAGATTAACTTAAGTTGCTATTTTTAGTTTACATCTGTTTTGTTACTGCTCTGGATCTATTCTTTCTTATAATAAAATATGAATTGAATTTTCTTGGGGAACCAGCTCTATAAGTGGGGCCTGATGGGCCAATTAGTCAATTATTGGAGCCCTTCCTCCTGGCTTCAGGGATTAGTTCACTCAATTTGAGCCAATATGAGTATGACCCATGCCAAAGACCAACTTCAGCTGATGGAGAGAATCAATTTTTCTTCTTTGCATTCTCTCTTTGTCTCTAATTTTTTTTCAGTAGTCTTGAATCCAAAAGTATGTAGATTGAAACTATTCACAGTGTCCTTTCACTATGTGAGGACTGAGAACGAAGCCAATGCAGGGAAGAGAGCGGGAAAAGAGGAGGGGCATGAGGAAGCAGGCCCTGATGCTTCCATAGTGGTAGAAGTCAACCCAGACACTGGACTTATCAACCAAGCAAGCCAACAGACTTCCCCTCTGCTAAACATAGTTTCTTTGCTCTTTAATTTATTTACATTTCATTCACTCAGTTCATCCATTCAGGCATTTATTTATTCAAGAGATTTGCATTGAGTGCTAATTCTGTGCAAGCAAGTATCCTAATTGTGAGAGGAATTAAAGATGTATGGGATTAAACACCCACACTCAAATGGCTTAGTATCTAGAAGGAAAAAAAGACATACCCACAGATATTTATTATACCTGGAAATATTCAATAAATAGCATTTATTCTCTTTCTTCTTTATTTCTAATGTTTTCAGGTTGGGCTATAATCCTTACCTGTTTTAAACACCCACACTCAAATGGCTTAGTATCTAGAAGGAAAAAAAGACATACCCACAGATATTTATTATACCTGGAAATATTCAATAAATAACATTTATTCTCTTTCTTCTTTATTTCTAATGTTTTCAGGTTGGGCTATAATCCTTACCTGTTACTGAGTGCTGCTGCAAACTACCTGTCCCACTGAACAAATCTCCCCACCCCATTCTGTCTCTTACTTCATGTCCTAACACTCTGCTCCTGGTTTGCTCCACTCTAGCTCTTCCTGGGATGTGCCTATCATACTGTATCCTCAAGGTGTTTGTGCCTGATCTTCCCTCAGTCTGCAATACTCATACATCCACAGGGATGGTTCCCTCGTGTTCTTCAGGTATTTACTCAAATATCACATTTTAATGAAGCATTATCTGTCTTCTTTCAAAAATGAACACCCCTCATATATACTACCAATCCCTTTCCCCTCGCCTTTATTTCATTGAAGTTAGCACCATTTGACTACATTAAGTAGTCTATATGGCCTTTCTATATTGATAGAATAGTCTATATTGATTTTCTTTTATGTCAGTATTCCC
>NW_007739923.1:12168-14477 GCF_000696425.1 Galeopterus variegatus
ACCCGTGGCCTTGGTGTTATCAGCACTGCACTCTCCCGAGTGAGCCACAGGCCGGCCCAAGTGAGGTAAATTATCATAGAATCACTGATAGTCTGAAATATCAATATAGACTTTCTTTTCAAAATAAATTTAATTTATAATATACTTTATTTAATAGACTTTAATTTTTAGAGCAGTTTTAGTTTAACAGAAAAATTGAGCAGAAAATACAGAGTTTCCATGTATTTCCTTTCTCCCCATACAGTTTCTCTTGCTATCATCATCTTGATTACTGTGGTAAATTTGTTATAATTGATGTGCAAATATTGATACATTATTAACTATAGTCCCTGTTTACATTAGGGCTCCCTCTTTGTGTAGTATATTCTATGGGTTTGAACAAATATATAATGGCATGTATCCACCACTACAGTGTCATACAGAATATTTTTACTGCCCTAAAAATCCTGTGTTCCACTTATAGCCTTCCTTAAAAAAACAAAAAAACAAAATTACACTACATCTAAAACAACTGTATATCCTGTTAATATTTTTCTCATGAAGTTATTAAATATTTATTTTTATTAGCACCCTTTTCTCTATCATCTTTAGAAAAGCCAAACAGATATAATATATATGGAAATGTATATGTGTATCTGATGTGGGGAGATTGCTCCTTTACAACAGGATGACTAAAGAGCCAAAGGACAAATAAACAACAGTTATAAACTGATCATAAAGATGGTTAAAATATTACTTACTAATTAAAATATTTTGGAGGCTAACCAAGTAGGTAGGAGCTAGGGAACTCAGGTGACATTTATCTGGGAAATAAGACTAAAGTGTAACACATATAATTCTATAGGAATGGAGCAGTTACAGATTATTGTCTCTGGTTTATAAAAGTGGTTCTCAATCTTTACCGCGTATCAAAATCACTTTGGCTATTTATTTAATTTAGATTTTGTGTCTGACTCTCCAAGAATGTGGTTACGTAGTGTTGGTGTGGTGGCACTCAGCTATCTGCTATTTCTAACAAGAAATTAGAAAGATTCTGATAGAAGTAACCCACAGACCAGATAAAGAGAAGCAACCATGAAAATGGGGCCACGCATGAGCTCTCAGACAACCGTATGTAATCACCATTAGCACATAAGCACTAATACTGGAGTACTTCAAAAAGTTTATGGAAAGATCCATATTATCTTTTAATTCTATTTTTCCACTAAATGTTTGCAGCACCCTTGTATTTGTGCTCACTGTCAAAGCAGAGAAGTGGATCCCACCTCAGCAAGTTGACACTCCCACTCACCGTGTATGTGAATTCTGACTCATTTTACTGATGGTTTTCTTTCCTACCTCCAGTAAAGTAGAGCTTGCTCTTGAAGGCTGTTCCAGGAAGTAATTGTAATTATATTCAAGATGTTTTTATGTTCTATTGTGTTTGCTACAATTTGTCAATGTGTGCCTGTTCCGCTTTGTTTATGACTCTTTGGTGACTAACAACTGACCTCCATTCTCCATATAACAACAGTGGTGGAACCAGTGCCATCAGTTCCATTCTTTTTGTTTTTTCCTTCAGATTAACTCCCTCCCACCATTTTAACCTTTCTTCATAGTGCCTCTTCTCCAACCCTTGACTCATTTTTTATTATTTACCAGATTCTTTTCATCATCTTAGAACTATTGAAAACTGACATAATAATCGTTTTATGACTGATGTGGAACATAGAACAATTCCAGGACTCTGTAAGGGTAGGTCTCAGACTAGTACTAATAATGGTATTTGAACAGGGTGGTGTGGTCTATGGAATGCCTCCACATGCATTATTCTACTTATTAGACAACCCTGTGAGTTTATATAATAAATAGAATAAATACCCCAATTTTATAGATGAGAAAAATTTAGGCTTAGAACTGTAAGGAACTCACCTCCAAGTTACACAACAAATATATTTCCCCAATACTCCTTGTTCTTTTTACTACTCCTCTATATTTCATTTTAATATACAATGGCCAAGAGAAAAGTGAAGCTGCAGAAGTGATTACATGATCCCAGGAATAGGAGCCGCTGAGTTCCATGGCTACCCATGGGTTGTTCTAGAATGTAATACAAAAACTTTATTCTCACCATAGTCCTCAAGATGAAGTTTTGTTCAAGAGTGGACTAGATCTTGTGCTATAAGGCCACACTGGAATCACCTCTAACTCCCAACCTTGCTGCAGTTTTATTTATTTGCTGGTATCCCCTTTGAATGTATCAAGGAACAGTAGAGAAATTTAAAATTGTGTCTGTTATGAATTTAATTCCACAATGATTCACAATTTTT
>NW_007739923.1:14908-17158 GCF_000696425.1 Galeopterus variegatus
GTTCAAGAGTGGACTAGATCTTGTGCTATAAGGCCACACTGGAATCACCTCTAACTCCCAACCTTGCTGCAGTTTTATTTATTTGCTGGTATCCCCTTTGAATGTATCAAGGAACAGTAGAGAAATTTAAAATTGTGTCTGTTATGAATTTAATTCCACAATGATTCACAATTTTTTCTCCAAGTCATGGCTTTTTTATTTTGTTTTTTAAGTCAAGTTTATTGATATATAGTTTACATACATTAAAATTCACCAAAGTTTACCTTTTTGGTGTGTTCTCCGATTACTCTTGACAAATGTATATGATCATTTTAACTACCACAACAATCAAGATATAGAATATTTTCATCACCCCCCCAAAATCTTCTCCTGCCGCTTTGTCAGCAACCCTCTGCTTCCATCCCTAGCACCACTGGTCTGATTTGAGTCACGATAGCTTTACCTTTACAGACGTTATGTGTAGAATCAAGCCTTTTTGGTATGACTTCTTTCACTTAGCATAATGCCTTGGAGGTTCATCTGTGTTATGTAGGTTTTTTTTTTTAATTGCTGAATAGTAATCCATTATAAGTATTATATGTATATCACAATGTGTTTAAGTGTTCTTCAGTTGATGAACACTTGGGTTATTCCAGTTTCAGGATGTTATGATTAAAGATGCAACAAACATTCACACATGGTATTAGCATGGACATATATTGTCTTTGTTATTAAAAAATAGCTGGAAATGAAATTGCAGGATTCTGTGCTATGTGTATGATTAATCTTATTTTTTAAAAAAGCCAAACTGTTTCCAAACTATCTATATACCATGTTGCATTACCACCAGCAATATTTACTCCACAGCTTCACCAGTGCTTGTAATGTCTGTTTTTAAATTTTAGCCATTCTAGTAAGTATGTAGTGGTACCTTACTTTGGTTTTGATGTCCATTTCTCTAATGATAAATGCTTTTGGGCATGTTTTCTTGAGTTTATGTATGACATTAATATCTCATCTTTGGTAAGTGATTTTTTAAATCTTTCATCCATTTTTTAAATAGGGATGTTTTTCTGAGTATAGAGTTTAAGAGTTTTTATGTATACTAAATACAAGTCTTCTATAAGATATGTTCTGCTGAGATTTTATTCAGTAAGGGCTTAACTTTTTTTTTAAACAGTATCTTTCAAAAAGAAGCTGTATTTGTTTGTGTGTGTGTGAAATTAAGTCTATCAATTCATTATTGTTTTTGTGGTTCATGATCTTTTTGTTCTAAGAAACCTTTGCCTAATCAGAGTCACTAGGAATTTCTCTTATCTTATGTTTTCTTTTAGAAGTTTTATCATATTTGGTTTTAGGTATGATCCAATTCAAGTTGCTTTTTTTAAAAATGTATAAGTATTTAATTATTACAGCATCAGTTTTTGAAAAGATTATTCTTTCTCCATTAAATTACCTTGGCATATTTACTCAAAAATCAATTGACCATTTTGTGTGTAAGTTTACTTCTGTGTGCTTTATTCAGTTGTATTGATCTACATGACAATCCTAATTATCCATATCACACTGTCTTTATTACTATAGCATTGTAGCATATCATAAAATTATATAGTGTGAGTCTTCTCACAGGCCATCTCATGTTCTTCTTTTTTATACTTATTTGATTATTCTAATATCTTTGCTTTTCTAAATATATTTTAGACTCAGCATGTCAATTTCTACAAAAATCTGGGATATCTATTGGGATTTGGAGATCAATTTGGATGGAATTGACACCTTAACAATATTGATTCTTCCAAAATGTGAATGTTATATCACTTAATTTATTTAGTTATTTTCTTTCTCTTATCGATATTTTAGTTTTAAGCATACAAATATTACAAACATTTTATTAATTTGTCATTAAGTAATTTATTTTTTTAATGCTATTATATGTCTGAGTCACTTAATTGATCAATGCCTCCATGCCTCTGGCCAGTAGGAGATTCAATCTGAGTGTGATTGTGATTTGTCCCCTGGGTTGAACAAAGCACCTAGGAGGAAGATCTTTGGTTACAGGTAATTTGCTCAATCTTCTAATCCACATGGTCCACTGACACTGTGACTTACTTAGTTCAATAAAAATGATGAGATTCCAACAACCTGGGACCATTCCTGCTGATGAGAAAAAGAGAGCCTTGTGTATCTTCATCAGGATTTGGAGGCTATCTTACTCAGAAGCAGTGGCTGGAGCAAAGAAGAGAAATTACTACTGTCTTGTAGATCTTCCCT
>NW_007739923.1:17978-19176 GCF_000696425.1 Galeopterus variegatus
CAAAATAGTCAAAGTGGCATGATTCTGATGTACAGTAAAGAGGAAAGGCAAGTTGACCAAAGACTGACCAAAAGACCATCTTTGCCACTAACTAGATCAAAAAGTAAGAAAGAACAATCTAAGTGTTGATCTTTTATATTTAATACCCATGTAGTTGAAACCCAAATGTTGAATTAATATTCTTTTTTATAATTCAGTGACTTCAACCTTAGATGTGTCTCTATGAGTCAGAGAAAAAAATTATTCAAAACAGTCATCATTCCATAACTTTCTCCTAAATGATTTTCTTCCTGTAATTTGTTATATTAACTTTCTCAAGATTATTTTAAATTATTTTTGTTGGAAGAATTTTCAAAATTGGTTAGAGTTCACTTGGATGTTAGCATTTATACCTTGGGATTCTAATTATTGTATATCTTTGACGACCTCCTGGCAACGAAGTCAAGTCTTTCTTATAGCTGTGGAAACAAAGTACAGATTAAAAAATAATCCACTGCTACCAGCTGTGGCAAGTATCGAATGAGCAAATGTGTTTAAATGTCTCCAAAATCAGGAAATTAGCACTTTACCAGAGTAGCATTAATAAAAGGGAGGCTGTACATTCACTGAAAGTCAGAATGTTACATGTGTCAACATCACAGCCCACATGCTTACTGAATTTCAGCATATCACATTTTCCTTTCAAAACCATTGCTGGGTATTTTTCTAAATGGGTCTAAGGATGATTTCAAATTGAAATTCCAAAAAATAAATTAGAGCTTTAAATACATTTATTAGACTTTGGAACTTATAATAATGGCTTGATTCAAGTTGAAGACTAAAATAAAAATCTGTCCTGAATTGCATTTCCACTTAATTTAGATGTGTTCAACTTTTATTCAAAAAGTAAATTTAAAAACTGTTTGATTTTACTAATGTCTGCCAACTTAAAGACTACTAATATTTTGAGCTAGGGGAAACACATTGAATTTTTCTGTTTTCACCATACAAATTATTGTTAAATAAAGAATCTTAAAATACAGAAGAAAAAAATAAAACATCAACAAAAACAAAGATTTATTATTAGATGTGTGATATGGTCATTTAGATAAGGGGTTGACTTAGGTGTGGAAGCTTAAGGATGATGGATAATTTCTGGACTATTTTTCCTTAGACATTTCCTAATCTGGGACTATATTTGTAAACATAGAAAACTCCC
>NW_007739923.1:20640-22241 GCF_000696425.1 Galeopterus variegatus
GCCGCTGAGCTTCCCAAGCGGCGCACTGTAGCAGTGCGCCACCGGGCCGGCCCGAAATTCCAGTTTTTGAAATAATTTATTCCCTCTTTTGTGATATTACTATACCTGATTGATACATTTATCCATCATTCTATCTCATTGATTCTAAAATGCACATTTTTTTTTCTAATTTAGTAGTGTCTGAATTTACATCTTACATTTGATGCATGTAATTGATGTGGTAATGTTGGGTTTTCTCTCTTAAGTGATGTTACTGCATCAATTGTGTTTCTTTCAATAGTGTCTTGGAATACATGAAATGTGTAGCGCTAGCTTATGGGTTTGTACCTCCAACAGCATGTTTCCCTAAATGTAATTTATCTAACATCAGCAGCACATGAGTGACTCTAGATGAGGTGTCAACAAGTGTTCTATTTTATGTCAATAGTTGTACCTGTACTTTAGTGTATGACAGGAAAAATATAATATACACCTAAAACCCATAATTTACAGGCATTATTGCTTATAATTAAGCTAATTTTACAAAATAAGTGAGTTGATTTAAATTAGAGTCAATGAAAGATTCAAGGTAAGCAATACTACAGATGGGACAGGAAGTCATGAGTCTCACAAGGACAAGGGATGTACCTTCTCCATCTTTGGATCCCCAAGGCTTCATAATGAGCATATGTGTATTGCATATCTTTGAATACTGAATGTTTTGACTCATTTAAGGTGTATTATGTGATTTAAAAAATTTACCCCAAAGAGTGAAATATTTAATTTATAAAAATACATTTTCAGGTACAGATGTATTTTAAAAGAAGAGCCTATGATTCTAAATAATCTTTTATTAATGGATAAAGTAGGATTGTGCTACATAAGTGTGTTGAATGGTGTTAACTGCTTCCACAATTACTAGCTTTGCCCAGTCGTTCCTTTGCATACATGAAAAACAAAGTCATTCACACTGTGTTTCAACTTTAGAATGTCGCCCACCCCTGTTAAAATATCAGAGGATTAGTCTAAAGCAGAAGTTTCCAAATTGTTGTTTCATAAACACCTTTCCAACTATTATATGGTACACAGAGTAGAATGGAGGTTTAATACTTTATTTGTTACGGTTTGGATAGCACTTCCCTCTTTTCTTGACATCTGACCCTCCTCACCCTGAGTATTATGTTGAATGGCAAGGGTTGAACACTAAGAGGATGACATTATGGGTCGACATCTTTTTCCATCCCACTGGATGTCCTAGCAAGGGACTATAAGAGACCAATTCTGGAAAGGCTCCCTGTGCGTCTGCAGGTTTCAAGAAGATAGACTCTGACAGCTTGGTGTAGAGCAAGGTTTTATGTTACACCTGTGTGATGAGAGATTCTTCTACAGCAATAAAATCAGTACTAGAGGGCCGGCCCAGTGGCGCATTCGGTAGAGGGCAGCGCTCCCGCCGAGGGTTCGGATCCCATATAGAGACCGATCCCATATAGAGACCGGTCCGCTCACTGGTTGAGCACAGTGCGGACGTGACACCGAGGGTTGTGATCCCATTGCCGGTCATGAAAAAAGACAAAAAGGTAAAAAAAAAAAAAAAAAAAAAAAAAAAAAAAAAAAAAAAAAAA
>NW_007739923.1:23241-33152 GCF_000696425.1 Galeopterus variegatus
AAAAAAAAAAAAAAAAAAAAAAAAAAAAAAAAAAAAAAAAAAAAAAAAAAAAAAAATCAGTACTAGACTGGAAATCAAGTGTCTTTTTCTGATTTATGCCATCATCGTCTCATTCTAATTTCTTCATTCTTTCTCTGTGCCTCAGTTTCCTTTGTGATAAAATAGAGGCTTCACCTAGATAATTTTTAAGGCTAACTTCCATCCTGAGGTTTATTTGATCCTATCACAGTTAGAATAGTTAGACTATGGATGGGATAAGGAGGGAATACAAATCAATGGCTTAGTCATTTTTCCCACCTGTCTGAGTGTCTTCTAGAGAAAAACAAAAATCAAAAACAACAACAAAATAACCCTCTGAGTGTCATCGTAACAATTGATCCCTGCTAACTCCTTTGTTGCCCTCTCCTACTCTATCCAAAATGATTTATCTCTGTGTCATAAGCAGGCCTAGATTATGAATAAAAATAACTGGACTGATGGCTTCCATAAGTTCTCATGGAGTGCCCTGACAGTCTATGTGGAACTAAATAATATCCTTACAACAGATAAGTTATCAACTATAAAGAACTCCGGTTGTGCAGTACATGCATGTGTGTGCATGTATGTGTGTGTGTGTTTTCATTGCAAACTTGATACAATTTACAGAAGAGGAGAATAGGCTAAATGTGTTCTCCTTCAGATGAATCTTTTAAAGTAAACTTTCAAGTAAAACTCCCAAATAGATCTAGATTACAGCCAACCGCCTCCACCCCATCCCCAATGACAAATCCAAGACAGCTGCTAAATTTAACATGCCTTTACTGGAACACCGGTGCCTCCTGCACAATAGCAGGCTATGTGCTGCCAATCCACAGGATGCACTCAATTTCTGAATTGCTGCACAGCAGCCCTGCTGATCCTTAATCCTTGTGAATACAGCATTGACACCTGGCCAAGACCTTAAGAGGATTCATTTTTAAAGGGTAAAAAACAGGAACAAAAGGAAAGAAAAAGCTCAATGCAACACATCCTGTGAGGCAAAAATTTTGAGATAGGGGAAAAAAAATGACACAATAAATAAACTTAAAGACAGGCAGTCCTTAACATACCGATGGTTCATAGTTTAAAAGTTCATGTGCAGACCAGTTGTTTGGAAATCAAACACATTTCTCCACAGAAACAATATGTTACTTGTCAGTTGGTTTCCCAGATTAGGCCATAAAATCCTATTTAACCAGGAATGTGCCTGATGTATGAAATATGCGAATTATACTGAATCCACCACTGATGACAATATGTTTGTTGAAAAGGTAATCAGAATGCATCATGTTGTTTGTAAGCTTCATTCATTCATTCATCTTTCATTCATTGAGTACCTAAGAAGTTGTAGGTGCGGATAATGTAGCCATAGGACAGTCCTTATCCCTGCCTTCATGAAACTTATTAAAATCATGATTGTCATGCTTAGGTACTATATGTTCAATCTATGCTGAGTACAAATGAGGCAACTGGTTACTCAATATGTGGTGTTCACAGGTTGACACAGACATGGGAGCCATTCTTATGCATGGTGCATATGGGGCAGGAAAGGGGAGAGTCAAAGCAGTGAGTGATATGAAATATCAGATATGGGTGTGAGCAATGTGGATCTGAGTGCTCAGGATCCGAATTAGTGTCTATGGGCTTGGGTGAAACCATCAAGAGGTAGTAGGTGAAGGATAACATTAGTGAGAAAGGCATTCACCTGTATGGTAGCCTTCTATCTCTAAATTAGGAATAGAACTCTCCAGCACTGACATATTAATCACTGCTTGTGCCTGTCTTGGAGGGGTTCCTGAAACTCATCTTAGTCTATGTGTCTTGGGTCTGTTGAATTTTCCTGAAACATAGTCACTAGCTAGTGATAAGGTTGATTCTCTCTTTAGAAGAAACTTGATTTCTTCATTTATTTTCTTCAGCATCTGGGTCTTCTCACTTGTTTTCAAGTGGCAGGCATCATCATTGCTGGAACCTATTTGCTTTCTATCAGCAGTTTCCAACATGCCGTGGGAGACTCATTACTCTTGTGTGTCAAAGTCCTGTTAGACCTCCCTCTAAGTTCCTCTTGACAGGCTCTGAACCCAGTAAATAACCAGGCCATCTGTGCTTGAACTACTTTTCCTGCATACTTCTCTAGGTTTCCACCAATGACTGAGACCCCTTCCACCTCCATCTCTCTCCACCCACCTCAACAACATGAACGTGACATTTTAAAGTATTGTAGCAACTCTTAACATAATAGAAAAATGATCTGCACATACAACAACAATACAAGTAGGCAACTGCTTAAGCAGAGTGTTTTTTTTTTTTTTTTGCTGAAAAGGCTCTAGAGAGTTTAGGAATATGGTTGTGTGGAAGGCCTGGACTTTCTGCTAATATAACCTCCTAAGGTGACTCCTGGTAAGTCTGGGCTCCCTCTTGCTTTGGATCATTTCTCATGAAGAACACAGGAAGCAGCCCGCACTATTTCTCTTTTCAGTTCCACCGTTTCTCCCCTTTTCTGGCTTGCTGCAGCTACTAGGAATAGTCTTGGAGCTTTTCCCTTACTCCATAATCCT
The DNA here is from genome assembly GCF_000696425.1 of Galeopterus variegatus. Lineage (NCBI taxonomy): Eukaryota > Metazoa > Chordata > Mammalia > Dermoptera > Cynocephalidae > Galeopterus > Galeopterus variegatus. Next base: position 25,818 of record NW_007739923.1, read on the forward strand.
GAAATTGGCTGTTTTTGAAAATTCAGGGGGATTTTCTGCCACAAAAACTGAGAAGTAGATGGGATGTCAAAGGTTCCTGCCAGTGTTCTTTTCCTCACTTTTTCCACTTAAACTCTGTAGGGGAAGGCAAAGGCACAGATAGGAGAGAATAATGGGACTCAGGGTTTACAAAGAGCAAATTAACATGTAGTTTCTTCATTTCAGAAGAAATCCAGACTTGAGGGGCTCAGGAAATGAATATGCTAGAAAGACACTTGTCCGACATTCTCATGAGCCTTGCTGAGTTGAAGATGAGGATCTTTATTTCAGAATAGCTGTGATTATAAGGAGCAGTAGGGTAGGGTCCTCAGGAAGAAAAGATGTTTCAAATTCCTCTACCCAGATTTTGCAAGTGTAGATACAGAGAAAAATCAGTCAGGAATAGGATGAGGCCAATGCTATAAAGAAATTGTGAGATGGCAATTAAGCTAAATAAACAAGAAAGCTTATATATTACTTAGCAGCATGCAGAACTGGTTTGAGTTAACACAGACTCACTCTGCTAATCTCAGCTCAGAATGCAGGAGAATTAATCCATTGTCTGGCAAGGCCTATTCAGGATCATGCTTCTGTAGGGCTAGAGAAGACATTTCAATTCAGATATTAAGTGACAGTTCCTTGTTGGTTTAATAAGTAGTAACTTGGCTCAAAGACCCTTAGTGCTAATGACGGTTATAAGTCATGTGCTTTATACACACAATGTCTATTCTCCAGGACAATCTTACAAGAAAGGAATTACTTTATACCTGATAAAGAAGGGAGAATTAAGGTTCAGGGAGGTTAAACAGAACTTTTTCATGGTCACAGAGAAAAAACTAGAACAACTTGAGCCCTTTCGAGTTTGATATGCAAACCCATCTCATCCCTATTGCCCCCTACAGACTCTCTGCTCACTGACTGCAAAGCAAAGAAACCACACAGGCCAGATTTGAGCAGTGGGGGCTCAGTTTCTCAGCATTGTGGTGCCACCTTTTACACTTTTGTTCGGATATGCTTGTGAGTCTAGGGAAACCATCTTAGCATGATAAGGTAATAAGCAAAATAGGAAAAGCCTGGTTCCCTAATGCCAATTTTCTGTATACTAAGCCAATATGGCCCACCTCCAGACTTCAAGTTATGTAACAAGACAAGCTCCTGTTTATTTAGGTCATGATTCACAGAGTCCTCTTGCAGTTGAACCTGATCCCAACTGCTAACGTAGCAAGGCAGCCTAGACAGTAGTTAAAGTACAGACTCTGGAGCAGAACACCTGGCTTCAAATCTCAGTTCCACCACTGACTAACTTTATGATGTTGGGCAAGTTACTTTCCCCTCTTTGCCTCAGTTTCATCACACGTAAAAAATTCATAGTATTTAATACTTCAAATCTTTTTAATGAGGTATAAGTCAATATTTGTGAAGGACTTGGAACTGTGCCTGGCATAGAGTCAGCACCGTGCAAGGGTTTTTTGTTTGTTTGTTAATGTATGGGGGTTTATTTATTTATTTTTTTGTCTTCTAAATAACGATAATTATTTTAATTATTCCAGTAGGTAATTATATAACAATTTTAAAATGTTCTTTTGGAAGTTTATGTTCTGTATATCAGACAAATTCATTTACTTTCAAATATAAAGAGCAATATGGGAATCATATTACACTCCTTGTGCAGGCTTATTTATAATACTTGTATTTTCCAGCAACAGAATTAAATCATGTGTGCATGCATGTAATAAAGACCAATCCATAAAGCATATCAGTGTTTGTGAGTGATTTCCACATCCGTTATCTCATTTTGATTCTTTCAGCACTTCTGAGAAGTATTCAAGGCAGGTACAATCAGCCTCATTTAACAGATGAGAAAATCAGAAGCTTACTGACATACTCAACGTTACAAAGCTAGTGATAATACTGAGACCAAACCCACATCTTTTTGTACTCAATTAGTGTAACTTTTATAACCCCATACATAATATTGTGCCATTTTGTGGCAATTTTACATAATTTTTCTCTGCTGGTATTATAATACTGACCTTTCATCAGGTGCCTCTGGTTGATAAAATAATTTCAGTTATCTTTAATTAATTGTTTAACACTCATTTCAGTAGATGCAGAAGGGTATAGATTATGATTGATCTAAACCAACATGAAAATCCTGTTACTCAATTTACTGGATTTCCTTGCAGCTGAGGTGGCCATGAAACCTAGTATTGGCCAATGAGATTGCAATTCTGGGAAAATTCTGGGAAGACTTTTGCTGGTTTTTCTCCATATGCTTTGTCTGAAATCTACCCCCCACTTGTCTCAGCAAGAAAGAAATGGTCGGGCCAATGAGATTGCAATTCTGGGAAAATTCTGGGAAGACTTTTGCTGGTTTTTCTCCATATACTTTGTCTGAAATCTACCCCCCACTTGTCTCAGCAAGAAAGAAATGGTCGGTTGTTGTAAAGATGGAAGAAGTATCCACTAAGAGGATAATAGAATATTGCTTGTGAATTTGACAACTTGAAATATTATGTCTAACAAATGTTAATTGGTATGAAGCTAATTAGTGAGTGATGTGTTTAGACGGGTAGTCTATTGAACTGTTGTTCAGAGTATAAGTCATAAAAGTATCTTTTCATAGCATCATTTAGTGATGTCTATCAAAATGTAAAATGCATATAGACTTTAGAGTCAGCAATTCTACTTCTAGGAATCTGTTCTTAGCAGCACCGAAATAGTAAATGTTAGAAATGACTTAAATTTCTCTCAGTAATGGAAGTGTGCATCTATGCTATAGAATAGGCACTCAGTAAAAACACTGGGGTAGACCTAAGTGTGCCAACATGGACAATCGTTCAAGACATATTCTTAAATAGACAAAGTTTAAATCATTAAATTTAAAACAATAAATACAGTAAGTTTCAGTCATACCAAAAAACCCCTCACCATATATATATATGTAGAAATTTCTACTATATATATATATATATATATAGTAGAAATGAATAGAAAAGAAACCAAAAAGAGGAACACCTCCAAGAAGAGAAGGCAGCATTGAAGGATAGTTGGACACTTGTATCCTCCTGTATTGTTTATATCTTATATAATGGCAATGTGCTTATGTATGATTTATGTTATTTAAGAAGAAAGAAACAAGTGAATATAAGAGTGAATTGTAGTAAGTAGATATAGCCTTGTAGAAGTTACTTCTAAAAAAAATGTCACCCACAAAGGCAATCAAAGAAATTGGGTTAAAGCTGAGGGAAACAGGGGTTCAGATTTATTATTTTTTAACATAAAGGACACTTTATATGTTAATTGAAAATGATTTTCTAAATGTAAATATCATATTTCTTCAATTCTAAGATATAGAATTATTTTATTTTATTTTATTTTTTACATTTTAATGATTCTGAGATTGAGTGTGTTTTATTACCATTAAATGAAGTATAGCAGATTGACATAGCTTCTACAAGTCATCTGGAGGCAATATTACCCAAATCCTTTTTAGATTAAATTTCCCACTTGAGGTCTTTGAAGCTTGCTTACGTCCAATTCTTGGGATATCTCCCCCCACCACCCCTTCCTCTTACATTCTGTGTCAAGGTTAAAATTGGTGCATTCCATCACTGTCTCTTTCTTCATCATGAGCTTTTGTCCTCAAATACGCTTACATTGAGAATGAAGGCCTTTGATGTACCAGCACTTGAGGGTTTTCCTATATTAGATGTTCTGTCTTGAAATGTATACATTTTTCTCTTTTTGAAATTCACATAAAGATTATTAATAAAAAATGAAGCAAAAACAGAAAATAACAAGTTTTAATGAGGATGCCAATAAATGGGACCCTTGTGTACTGCTGGTGGATATGTAAAATGGTGCAGTCACTATGGAAAATAGCATAACAGTTCTTCAAGAGATTCAACATAGAATTACTACATGATCCAGCAATTCCTCTTCTGAATATATAACCCCCAAACTGAAAGCATACCCATCTTCATAGCAGGATTATTCATAGCAGCCAAAAGGTGGAAGCCACCCATGTATCCATCGACAGGTGACTAGATAAACAAAATGGTGATAATATTAGACCCCATTTCATCAGTTTGTGGTGAGTTAAACATAAAGAATATAAAACTCCTCAAACAGCGTATGTGACTGGCCTTCAGAGAGTATTTAATAAAGATTTAAAATTGTTACTATCATATTACCTGCATTATAAAATCTGTGCTAGACAATGAAGGAAGTGAAGACAAGTAAGAGATAATAATAAGAAATTAAGAAATTAATAATAAGAAAGAAGTGGGTCAACAGAATAGAGGTATCAGTGAGAATAAAAACTAATCATACTGAGGACTCTTGAGCAAATAAGCCAGAGCGAAAACTTTGAATGAATGAAGGGCTGGACAAGAGATTGGTGGGTAAATCAATGAGGCAGAGGAATGGGCAATATAACTAGTTAGCATGCGCTTCAAATGAACAGTGTGTCTGCAGAAGGAAGAGGTTGTTATGCTGGGAAACCATCAGTGGAGAGCAGGAAGGAAGTCCACTTCCCCTCCTGGCCTGAGGAACACGGTATGAGAGAGAAAAGAAAAACAACTTTGACTCCATTTGAAGAGAAGCAGGTTCTTCAGGAGACAGATCAATTTCGGCAGGCATGCGAAGGGAACAACCAGAGAAGCGAGTAAGAATTTAAAGATGTTCACTTATTACAGGTTTAAAGTTCAAAAAGGTTGAGTGGTAGGATTTTAAGAGAGGGACTTTTCCTTCTCTTTGTGAAGTATCAGTCAGATCAGCAGAGTATGGGGTAAGATGGACTGAAAAGGCAAGCACCTCTTGATTTAACTACTATACATGGTAATGTGTCTGAGGCACTGGTTTTGATCTCTAGACAGGGTTAAGCACCCAGACCTGATTGAAATACTCAAGGGTCTGGGGACTGCTTCTTGGGGTCAGGGTAATTAGCAACTTAATCATGTACTACTTTGTGTTATATGTGTTCTGACTATTGTATTATTTTTAGCTCTGCATATATTTATGCCTAGTGTCTTTGAATAGATTGCAGGCTTCCTCAGAAAAATGCTTTTCTTTTAAGGTTATTATACTTCACTAAGTAAATTACAGTAAATTGTAAAGAGTAGATGCTCAATATTTTTTCTTAAATTGATTTTTTTTTTATTACTTGAATTGCAGAAGAGACTAGGTAATCCATTTAAAATTTATATTTAGCTGTGTATATATAAATAATAATTTGGGGATAAGAACCTGATATTCTCTGTTCTTAATCGTGGTATTATAATATTTTATGTTCAAGAAGAAATAGGGGATAGAAGAAAATCCCTATACCAGACTACAGATTTAAATAAAATATGACTGGCATTGTGTAGTGTCTGCCCCATATTGTTCTCTCTCTCTTTCTTACTTTTTTTTTCTTTTCCTTTTCTCCTTTTGAATATTTTACACAATCCAAAGTTGAAGAATCTGGGCAAGATCGAGGTTACATAAAGACTGTTTCCTTTAATACCCAGTGGTTACTATCAGGTCTTTTAGCAACTAGGTTTCTGCAAACAATTTTCTACAAATGTCTTTGCCACTAGGTTGTTCACAAATCAAACACATTCTTAGAGTTAAAAGATATAAGGAGAGAAAGTGTGGCAAGATGGGAAAAACATCTGTTCAATCACAGGAATTGAAGTTGATACCAGGTTCTGAGATAACTTATTCATGGTAATAACGCTTTTCCTAATGTCCCAAGTAACTCTTTGTACAAACTTTAGCCCTGGATTACTTCTGATTAAAACACTTAGAACTCTATCCCTTTAACCTTTCCTGCACACAGAACACAAGCATTCAGTGAGCACAGCACAATAAACTGACAAAATGAATAAAATTCTTAATACAAATATTTCCAGGATGATTTATATTGAAGCACTCTGTTTTCTCAGATGTATCATCAAACAAAACAAATATGAATAAGTGCCTTTTATTAACACATTTGATCATTTTATAAGCATTACCTTAAAATCTGGTGTATTTTTTATATTTGTATTTTGGGGTTTTTTTCTTTAACATTAAAACAATATATATTAAAGTCTTCCAACTGACATTTTGTTTTTCTCTTTCTCAAAAGAACTTGAATAAAATATCCAACAACCATAATTATTGCCTTCATTTTTAAGAACACTCTGTTATTGATTGCTTTTAAAAGTTTAGTTAAATATGACAGATGTCCTTAATGTGTATTAAATGTATTATTTGATAGAAGAGTTTTACTTCTATTACTAGAGTATAATGAGAAAAGTATTAATATCAACTACTGGACAATTTATCATTGAAAAATAACAAAACTAATTCCATAATTAATTGAATTAATGCTTTTTAAAAATGTCATCTTAGTCCAGACCTGGCAAAATCATTGATATTTCAAGTTAAATTGTAGTAAACTTTCATAACATACCTTACGTCATATATTAGTCTATGAATATAAGCTGTATTAACTTCAACACTTTCAAGTCTTATGAAGTTATTACACATGAGGACTTTATTTTAAGGTAACAGTCAACCAAGTAGTTCATATTATGTGGCTTCCAGATAAATAACCCAAATTTTCTGCAAGAAGTGATAATAAATAAATACTTTCCCGTGCTGTCAATTTCACTGCTCCCCAGAACCCCAGATATATAATAAAAGCTTGGTGCAAAAATGTCTATAAACTAGCCTTGATTTTGTGAGTTTCATTCAAAATTATCTTAATGAAGTGACATGAGCATTTGATTTTCCTTATTTTATTTAGTGAATATTTAAATGGATTTTTTTAAACTGCTGAATAGCTTTAAAAGAACTGAGGTTTTTCATTTTCAAAAGCAAAATCCTCTTCCCTCACTTTAACAGACACACATACAATGAAAAAGCAAGCAAAGCTTGCATTCTAGATGAGCATTCAGCAGCAAAGGGAAAAGTTATTACAAAATTGCTGTTTATTAAAGTAGGTAATTATATTTCAGAATGATTTTCTGAAAGCACCGCTAACATATTATGTGGGAGACTAAAGGGAAAAGAAATAGGACATTGAAAAAGAAAATACTCATTGCCTTTCTTTCTTTATTTATTTTTAAAATTTTTTATTGTAACATGCTTGATTGTACATATCTGTGGGGTACAAAGTTGAATTTCAATCCTCTGTGCAATACGTGATGCTTGAATCAGTATAATTGATATATTCAACATTATACAATGTAATCACTTTTTGTGTTCCTTCACCAATTCCTCATTTACTCCACACAATTTGTAATTTGTTATGTAGCTTTATTTTAAAAAACACATTTTTTTCAA
>NW_007739924.1:0-2997 GCF_000696425.1 Galeopterus variegatus
AAAAAGCTAGGTCTATATTAGTAGACAAGTGTTTTTACCAGGTGATTACTTGGAATGAAAGTATAACTGCTTAGATTTGAGGACATATTCAGAGATTAAATTATTTTATGGAACCATGCACCTCTAAGAAAGTAAGGAATAAAATAGTTAAAGCAGCTTAAATCATTTATATTATATTGTATTTGAGGGAATGTTTTTTAAATTAGAGAAGTGGCCAATACTCTTTATAATATTTCCAATCTGTACAACCATAATTGATCATCGAATAAATAATTTAAAGGCTTTTCTTAAGTCAGTAATTTCTCAAAAATTACTGATTTTGAAAAAGTAGGTAATGGAAAAAAAGGGCGTTTTAAAATAAATGTATGTTGAACGTAATATAATTTCTTTACTTCATATGCAGAATCACGTTCTTTACGCAGCCACATTCAGAATTGTACAATGCTTCAGAATTTCCTGAGTCCTTATCATCTATTGTCTGACATTGCAAAAGCTTTTGTTCCATTGACTCAGAGAACTGAAATATCCCCATTTATTTAACAAATGTGAACACTAGCAACAGGATATCACAATCATTCAGTTAAAGGAAAACTGAAAATATCAGTATACTTTCGTTTCTTAATAATTTTTCACATAGGAATAAATGATTATCATTATGAATTCCTCGTCTCCGTGTCCTATAGAGTATAAGTGGGCTTCCAGACTCTATTGGAATTATTCTCAAATATTTTAGACTACATTTAAAGGAGAAATGGGCAATCATATTCATAAAGACACTTTAATTTAAAATATACTAAGTAGTAATGTACAATATATTATTATTTGTAAAATATTTTCTTGTCTAAATATAAATATTTTTATGGAAAATTTTGAAAATAAAGAATATATAGTCTTTATATTCTAACCACTCTGAAGTAGGCATTTTTACAATTTATTTAAGTATTCAAATTAATTTCTCTTGCATATAAAAGAACTGAACTGAAACTGAAGAATTTCTTAACTTCAGTAAATATTTCATATATGGAAGCAGCACTGATTCATATAATAACTTTAAAGTTAAAAAAACAGAAAATATTATTTTCAACCTCATGTCTCTCAGATATCATTGTTTAATTTTGCTTACTGTAAAACACATCCGATTTAATATAAAAAGGAGAAGGCATTAATGAGGATTTATGTATTTTAATTCATTAAAAAATTATTAAACCAAGAATGAAGATTAAAAACTAAGGTTACTTTACCATAACCCTGCAAGATAAATTAATATGAAAGGCAGAACTATAGCTATATTGTCCAATAGAAGCTACAAATAAATTTTAAGAAAAATAAAAATGGCATGCATAAATTAACATAGTTATTTCCTCTTATAAACCCCAAAACTTTACAAGCTAATTCACAAGAATTATCTGTTACTTAGCTTTCTCCCAAATGATCTATCTCAATTTTACAGAGAAGGAAATCAAGGCACAGAAATGATAGTGAACTTGCCAGTACTATATTTTTCATAGTCTCAATTATCCAATAGAGCAGAGAAGGTAAGGGGGAGGCAGACAGGTGCTTTCCCCAAAATAAGAGAGAATCAAGAGTCAGCACTATCAGAATATGATGAGGTCTTCAGAGATATCTAATCTAACTCCATTATTGTATAGATGGGAGCCTGAAATCCTAGCAAAATAAACAGTTACATTACAGGATGGGAGAAAAAGCTAGGTCTATATTAGTAGACAAGTGTTTTTACCAGGTGATTACTTGGAATGAAAGTATAACTGCTTAGATTTGAGGACATATTCAGAGATTAAATTATTTTATGGAACCATGCACCTCTAAGAAAGTAAGGAATAAAATAGTCAAAGCAGCTTAAATCATTTATATTATATTGTATTTGAGGGAATGTTTTTTAAATTAGAGAAGTGGCCAATACTCTTTATAATATTTCCAATCTGTACAACCATAATTGATCATCGAATAAATAATTTAAAGGCTTTTCTTAAGTCAGTAATTTCTCAAAAATTACTGATTTTGAAAAAGTAGGTAATGGAAAAAAAGGGCGTTTTAAAATAAATGTATGTTGAACGTAATATAATTTCTTTACTTCATATGCAGAATCACGTTCTTTACTGTTTTTAAAAGATGACTGGTAAGGAGATCTTAACCCTTGACTTGCTGTTGTCAGCACCACACTCTCCCAAGTGAGCCATGGACCAGCCCCCATGATTGTTAATTTCTAATATTGCTTTTTTGTGGTGGAAAACTTTTTTTGTTGATTATGCATATTCGTGGAGTACAAAGCTGATTGTCACCACCTGTGCCCAAGATGTGATGGCCAGATCAATAGTATCAGCATGCCATTACCACAAATTACAGTTATTCCCCATGTCCCCCACCCAGTTAATCCCTGACCTCCCTCCCCATGCCCTCCTCCTCCACTCTACCCCACAACCCTAGGTATGTTCTCTCCCTTCACAAGTCCAATGCAGCACTGTGGTTCGTTCGTTCTTTCTTTCTTTCCTTTCTTTCTCTCTCTCTCTCTCTCTCTCTCTCTCTCTCTCTCTCTGCTCCCACTTATGAGTCTGGACATGTGGTATTTCTCTTTCTGTGCCAGGCTATTTCACTATGTGGTATTTTTCTTTCTGTATCTGGCTTATTTCACTTAACATCATTTTCTCCAAGCTCACCCATATTGCTGTAAATGGCAGAATTTCATTCTTTTTTATGACAGAGTAGTATTCCATGTATATATTCCATGTATATGCCACACTTTCTTTATCCACTCTTCACTGGACATTTAAGTTGTTTCTATATGTTGGCTGTTGTAAGTAGAACAGTGACGAACATGGGAGTGCATGTATCCCTTTTACATGATGATTTCCATTCCTTTGGATATATACCTAGAAGTGGGATTGCTGAGTTATATGGTAGATGTATCTGTAATTGCTTGAGAACCCTCCATACTGTTTTCCATAGTGGTTGTACTTATAGTGCCACCAACAGTGTAGG
>NW_007739924.1:4298-8310 GCF_000696425.1 Galeopterus variegatus
AGTATTTAATCCATTTTGAGTTGATTTTTGGTATATGGTGAAAGGTGCAGATCTAGTTTTATTCTTCTGCATATGGATGTCCAGTTTTCCCAGCACCACTTACTGGAGGCAGTGTTTTCCCCAATGTATGTTTTTGATGCCTTTGTTGCATTATGTATTCAAAATTATATTTTTGTTTAGTTCAGTTTTTTTCTTAGTTAATGTTTATTTAACATTGACTATGTATCAAGCAAGCACCATGTAGCTCTCCTCTACCATTTTTGTGAACTTTTCTGATCATTTTTATGATTTTGTGAAGAAACCAATCAGTTAAGTTCTATGGTTACTTCCCTTTTACACCTAATGAGATGCCAAGAGAGTCCAGAAGAGAGACGTCCTGAACATGTTCAGGTTTTTCTCCAAAAGTCATTAGGAATTCAAACCCCACCCCCATCCCCAGAGCATTATGAGTAGAAAAAGTTAGAAAAAGGCCAGTCTGGTGAGTCCCTTAAAAATTCCTCTGCATGGACACATGCATAGTAAGGAATAGGGACTCCCCTAGCAATACCTTCTTTACTATTTTTTTAAAAACTTACAAAGTTTGTTGGGTTTTTTGTTTTGTTTTGTTNCTTTTGCATGATTTTGGATTTCAACAAATTTTGTCGATTGCTCGTTGTCCAAACATATTTATTTTGTTTTTTGGTTTTTTTTTACCTTTTTGTCTTTTTTCGTGACCGGCAACTGATCGCAACCCTCAGTGTCGCGCCGTACCGGACGGGGAGCGGCTACGGGATCGCAACCCTCAGTGTTGCTCCTGCACCTCGCTCAGCCAGTGAGTGGCCGGTCTGTATGTGGGATCCGAACCCTTGGCAGGAGCGCTGCCACGCTTCCCAAGCGGCGCACTGTAGCAGTGCGCCACCGGGCGGCCCCCATATTTAAAAAAGAAATACCAATCAAATCAGCTACAGGAAGTAGGCATGGATGTGTTCTCCCTTATGTAGGTTATGCCTCTGAACACAAGGGTTCACTGTGTTTTATTGCACGTGAGTGTATGGGATATTCTGATGAGTATTCCTGAGAAGTAGGCTGGGAAGCTGGTGACCTTCTGTATTACTTTAATCCTGGGTATGATGACTTCACATATTATGTGTCTGTGCTGAACTGCTTTTTCGAATTTATGTTTTTTCTTCCCGTTAAGTTAAAAACAGTTTGCTGTTCTTTCTGTTTATTTTTCTTCCCATTAAGTTAAAAACAGTTTTCTGTTCTTTGTGTTTAGGTTACTGTCTTAGCATTTAACAACTAAAATCTACTACTGTATCTAAAACTATGTCTTCCGGCTTTCTTCTGGGTATAAATGCCACAAAAATTTACTTGGTATGCACTTTCCCAACAGGCCCATAAATAGTCTAGTAAATGAAATTCTTTAAAGATTTCCCTAAAGTATTTAAGAGGAGAGCTACAGCACAGTATTTAAGAGGACAGGTCTGTGTGACTTTGAAATTAGTGTGTGCTGCTCCTAGATGTGTGAGCTTGGACTCATTGTTTAACTCCTCAGTGCTTTAGTTTTCACATCTGAAAATTGGAAAATTATGCATAGTGCATTTACTGAACATATAATAAGACAATCTATGTAAAAATATAGAAAAGCCTTCAATTTAACAATTTAATAAATGTTAAATTATCTTGGTTCATGCCCGTTATCACAGTGCCATTGTTGATAGTGCCCTGTCTCACTCAACATTTTCCAGTTTATGTGATGCATTATGCATTCACACTGCTTAAAACTATTTGAAATTACTTTGTTGATTTATTCTTGAACATTATGAAATGTGATAATTGTTATTTTCTGTTGTTATTTTTATCATCATTATTATTTATCACCATGTATTTTTAACACTGAGCTTGATTTTTCTATTATTTCTTTCATGACCCTAAAATTTGTTTCTTTTTTAGTAATTAACATAGTGAGTTTTTGCTGTAAACTAATGGTATAGTAAGAAGTTGTATTACAAATACCTGTATAGTTGGATGATCACAGTAACTTACGTTCAAATAATTCTTCATTGTTTATAAAATTGCTTCAAATACATTTTTCTAATTAGCTGTGCTAAATAATCTTGCATAGTACACAAAGCAGTTTTCTGTGAGCTGCACAGAGGTCAGGAGGTTCATCATCACTGCATCACTGGTTTGTGCTCATTATCAGTGTCATTACTAATAGTGCCTTGTTACATTCAACATTCTCCAGGATAGATGGCACATTATATGTTCACCCTACTTAAAACTATTTGAAATTGCTTTGTTAATTTATACTTGAACAGTACAATTCTTCCACTTTCTCACAAAGTAATTTAAATTACACAAACCTGGGACATTCATCACTGTATCCTCAGTTCTTAAAGAGAATTGGCACTCGATATTCAAAGAATTTTGGTAAATGGATCTCAAGATGGCTCAGTTCTTACAAAATTGCAGTAGTGCCACTTAAATTAGACTTCCATTTTCTCATCCACAATTTGTTTCATTTACCTTTTTTTAATCATTTCAGATAATTTCTTGAGCCATCTCTAATTGCATTAGGACATGGAAAATAGGAATAATGTTACTGAATTTATTCTCTTGGGACTTTCTCAAAACAAGAAAATCCGGATCCTCTGCTTTTTATTTTTCTTATTCTCTTACCTAGCTATTTGGTTGGGGAATCTGATTATCATGATTTCTATCACATGTAGTCAGCTCATCAACCAGTCCATGTACTTCTTCCTTAGGTACCTTGCAATTTCAGAGCTTTTCTACATCTCCACTGTGACACCCAAGTTAATGACTGACTTAATGATGGATTGGAAAGTCATTTCTTATAATAACTACATGGCACAGCTTTTTACCACTCACTTATTTGCAAGTATTGAGGTCTTCATCCTCACAAGAATGGCTTATGACCGCTATGTTGCCATCTGCAAACCACTCCACTATGCCATCATCATGAATAAGCAAATGTGTAACTTAATTCTCATAGCATCATGTGCAGGAGGGTTTCTGCATTCCCTTGGCCTGTTTCTCCTTAACGATTTTTTTACCTTTCTGTGGCCCTAATGAAATAGATCACTATTTCTGTGATGTATATACTTTATTGAAACTGGCCTGCACTGATAGACACAAGATTGGCTTCTTGGTTATTGCCAATTCTGGCCTGATGGGACTGGCGGTCTTCATAGTTTTGATGGCCTCCTACTTGCTGATATTATATAATGTGAGAGCATATTCTGCAGAAAGCCACCGCAAAGCACTTTCCACTTGCAGTTCCCACATCACAGTCGTGATCCTGTTTTTTGCACCTGTCATCTTTATTTACATTAGACCTGCCATAACCTTACCTGAAGATAAAGTGTTTACGCTATTCTATACAATCATTGTTCCCATGCTCAACCCTCTTATCTACACTCTGAGAAACACGGAGATGAAAAATGCCATAAGGAGTGTGTGGCACAACCAAAGATTGTTGGAAGGGAATCCAGTGATTGGAAGGTCATTTATCTTTTGATACCAATGCATATCTCCTCCTCACAGTTCTTTTCTTTCAGCCCTTCCTGCTGACGCAAATATCAGTAGAAGGTGTGACAGTCAGGCATTGGACAACAGCCGCCCATCTGTGATGTTCCTCTTTTAGTTTCCTTTCCTGATGTGCTTCCTTTGTTTTCATTCTACACTAAATTTTAAGTTTTATGAAAGCAGGGCTCATGTCATGTTTATTTCACTGCTATTTTCCCAGTACAAGCAAAGTATATAGTTTATTAGGAGCTTGATATATATTCACGGAACAAATAGATAAACATATTATCAAATAGCTCTGAATCTTGTTTCCTATAGGAATCAGTTTCATGGCTTAATGGCCTTTTTGGAATTAAAAAACATTATTTTCTTCATCTATATTCCATTTTCCTCTTTACTTACTTCTCTACTTCAATATATTTTAGCTTAGTTCAAGAAAGGATTCCACCCTAGGATCAATCAGCCAGCTTAGCCACCCAGGAAT
>NW_007739924.1:9276-28915 GCF_000696425.1 Galeopterus variegatus
TTTTTTTTCTGATTTTCTAACAGTTTGAATATGTGATAAGCCTATTAGTTAAAAAATCTGTTCTTGCAAGAAAAATAGACAACTTTTATAAAAATAGTCAAATCACACATACATACAAATACACTTCAAATTAAGGTATCTTACTGAAATCCTCTTTTTCCATTGATTCTTTTGGTGATTCTGGAAAAAAAGCTATGTGATTAAAGACACTGGAAGTATTCATACCTTTGCACTTTTAAAATTTTAATTTAAAGCTTTCTATCTCAGGCCACATTATAATTTTCCCATAACATGAATCTCTACCTAAATTTATTTTAAAATGGCTTAAAATATCGAAGCATTAGTAACAGAAGGAATTCAGTTCCTCCAAATTATACACCAGCATTTTTTTTTAACCCCAGGATCACTTTCTATAGCACCAGGACCTACATCAAGCTCATAGTTTCATAACTATGTCTACTTTTTATTTTGGGTCGTTTTTGCAATATTGATGTGTCATTATAGTAAAATCACATCTTACGTACATTGGGTTCTAAACTGAATACATAAGATGAACACTGAGTGTGATTAAAATTTTACAATGTCATGTACTAGTAAATGGGAAAGATAGGATTCAACCATCTAGCCCTGCAGGATTCATGTACTATTAGAGATGAAACCTACTAAAGGAAGTGTAAAATAACATCTTACAGTATGCACACTCCAGCACTTGGTGGAATATTGAACAGGTAAGACTCTCTCATATTATTTAAACTTTTTTCCTCTTTCACTTTTTTACCAATTATTATCCCCAAGATAACATAAATAACTTCTCTCAAGTTCAATATGCTTCTGAGGTCACTACATTTTCTTTCTTGACAAGTCATGGAGGCTGAACTCATGCTTGGTTAACTAGTTTGACATTAAATATAACCAATGAGTAAACCCAAACTGGTTTTGCTACAAAAAAGAAAAAAAATATACAAATTTCTCAAGATACATGATTTTTTTCCAAAGTATAAGATTTTTCACTTGCTATCTAAATTCAAGTTTAAAATAATCTTAAAATAATATTTATCAGAAAATTTAGAAAAAACTTGATGGTGTTTTTGAGCTACACCTTCTAACAGAGAGAAAATTGAGATTTCATTATTTAAAGAGTACAATTTTTTATAAAGGATCTGATAATAATCATGTATTTATCATCTTTCCTCCACACTGATGATTGTTAACTTTTATCTATAAATTCTAAAATTTTGACACACGCAATTACTTTTTTATAAGTGTATATTTTACATAAGCTAAACCGTATGTATTTTTAAATTACTGTTCACTGAGAAACATGGAGTTTCTCTTCCTGGAAATCTTTATTCTCTACTGACTCTAAATTTGCTTAATTATCACACAAATTTTTTCTTCTCACAACTTTTTCTCTTCTTACACTTTTAAAACTAGTTTATTTCCCTGCCAATCAATCATCTATTCAATTTCTGGATACAGGCAACCCTTTCTTCCCAACTTTGCTGCTTTGTGCTTGATTTATATCCCTTTTTCATTCACACTTCCTGGGGAATCTCAATAGTTGTCTGTGAAGAAAGTGGAATTTCAGTAATACATAATAGAGTTTCTCTCTCATTCTGACAAGATATAGTAGTATCTACTCTTGTGTGTACAGCTATAGCATCTCAGTCCACAGGACAGAGCAAGTACTTCACAAGCATGTCCAATGTCCGCTGATGAGACCCGAAGAACACACACTCGACACAGCATACAAGAGCATTCACTGAGTTTAGGTATTTTCCCACGACTTATAAACTTGGACAAAACATGTAGCTGTGGAATTTGGGGTCACCAGGGTTAGGTCAGTGAGAAACACAGACTAAAGGTCTCTGAGCCAAATGTTATTAAGCAAGGGAGTTTACTCCAGCAAACCTGGAGGGGAAACTGAAAGATCAGTGTTCCGCTCCTGTACAGACTAGTTTGAATTTGGGAAGGAGGGAGTTATAGGGAAAAGACTAAGTCCTGAGAAGGGGTTGGGCAGCTGTTCTGAGCACTAATGGCTTTCTGGGGGGTTTAGTTTTTTACAAAATCCTGTTTTGTACCCTATGTTCTTATCATAATGCACCAGCCTTGAGGGAAAGTGAGGAGTAGAAGGACAGGATGAGGGAATGGTCAACGTGGCTGTGTTTATGTTAAGCTGAGTGTAAGGCCTAATAATCAGCCCAGAATCCTTGCAAAGACCAAATGATGCAAACCTGAGGGACACGGAGTTATCCCCATGGAGTGAATATTGAGCAAGGAAAATCAAGAGACAGGAGAGACCCATGCAAATAAATCTTCTTTCATTTTAACCTTTCTCCAGATGGTTTCAATGTGCAATATTTTTCTACCTGCCTTTCTAAACATTCCTCTTGAGTCACAGTAAAGAAGCTGTGTTGATGTGAAGCTGGAGCTCTAACACCTTCCTTTGTACTGGATCTCCTTCCATCTCTGCTTCCCTTCCATTTTTCCTCACACACATTTCCCTGAAATTTCTGAATAAATTGTGTTAGAACATAATTTTTGTCTCAGACTCTGCTCTCTAGGAAATGCAGGCTGAGATATGAATCATAAGGGGGAAGTTAGGAACATTCTTAGAATTATAGGAGTTAGAAGAAATATTTTATAATGGGTTGAGTTTTTAAAATATTACAACTATCCTTTTATAGAGACTGTGGGTTAAACTTCCCATTCTAACTACAAATATAAACAACACAAACATATTTGAAGACAGCATCAATTTTTGAGTCCATCTTGTCTCTGTAGATAGTATAATGTGTTCATTTATTTTAGATGACAAAATAGTCATTTACATAGATTTAATATTAGTTGGTCGCCTTTCCAGCCAGGACATAATTGGATAAACTAAGCTTGTATCTTTAACTATGTCAGAAGTACCTCATTTAAAGGTAAATTTCACTTGACTGGATATGACAAGCCCACTAAGGAAGAATAAAGACTGCACTTTGGATGTGAAAACAATACCTTCAATCCCTCTCAGGAAAATTAGAGTTTGCTAAGTTCTGGCCTAAGAGGTAGTGAAGAATTTTATTTGCTCAAGGGCAGGCCAAGAATTTTAATGCACTGAAAGATCTCGGAGGAAGAGCAACCAGCAGACACAGAAGGCTAAAGCTGGAGAAGACAAACCAGCCCTCATGACTTGACCTCAAAGTGTAGAAGGCAACAACATCAATAAAAACCAGTTATTGGAAAATACTACCTCATATGTAAACTCTATTCAGAAACTAATTACCTGGTCTTTTATCCTATAGATTTAGATTTTTGACCAAATAATCAGGGGTCTTTCTGTGTTTATGAACTATATTGTACTTACTGAAGAGAACACACAGAATGGCAGAAAATCACCATGTTACCATGTTGCTCTGAGAAGTAAGTCACCATGGGATCTGTTAGCATACATATTCTTTATTAAGAATAGAGTGGAAAGGAAGAAGAGAGAGAATGGAATACCAACAAAAATTATGTTGAAATATATATTAATGAATCCCAAATGCAAATTTAAAAATCCAATTCCAAATGTAAAAAAAAGTTTAACCAAATGACATATTCAACTAATGATTTAGAACAATGTCACAATGTGAGAAAATTTTTTATTGATGAAACGCCTTCAAATATTAACTCAGTTTGAAGAATAGTAAGATGAAAACATTCCTCATATTTGAGGAAAGATATTTTGACAGTCTTCAGAGACCCTTCTGAAAAATATGTTAGTAGAAAAATATGTGAGCAATTTTTTGATGGGATTTATTTGATAAAGAGCATCTTTGGAGAGTTTGGATTCACTCACCCAACTATGTGTTTTGCACAACTGTTATGTGGAAAGAGCTTCACTGTGGCTCTTGGCAGGGTTGATTCTAAATTTCGAATGGAGCACACAGAAGGGTAAATTGATAGTGAGGAGGCACTGGACAAAGGAATGCAGAAATGCCCCAGCACAGCAAGCTGCGACCACAGCATTACACCCCTGCCTGCTCATAATAATTGTGCAGTGCAGGAGGCTTGCAGATGGCCACACAGCAGTCATAGGCCATCCCTGCAAGGAGAAAGACATCCATCCCCTCAAAGAAATGTAAGGCAAGAAGCTGTGTATGAAATTGAGCTAATTTCTGCCAGCTAATTGGTGACTAAATTGGGCATCACTGTTGCGGTACAGCACAGGTCTGAGAGAGCCAGGTGGTTAAGAAAGAAACACATGGGTTTGTCAATTAGCTGAGTGCATGTGATTGAAATCATTATGAGTATGTTTCCCATTCAAAAAGGTATGTAACACAATAGGAGTAATAGAAAGCACATGTTTTTAATGTTCTTATTCTGTGAAAGTCCCAACAGTATAAAGTCGGAGATGTTATTGGTATTTTCCATGGTCTAATGCAGTTAAGGTTCAACAGTCTTGGTTGAAATAAATGACACATCAGCATGAGAAATATCGACTAAGCATGGTGTGAATTGGAGTGAGCAATGTAGAAATAAACTCATTTATTTAATCGGATTTCTTCCTATATTTTAAAGTAATTAATTCTAAATCTTGTATAGGTAGGCTAAACATATAATTTATCATGCTAATCAGGTACTTTCTATAGTCAAAATGAATTATATTAATATTTACACTTGTTCAAGTCATCAACAAAGTTGTAAAAGTCACTTTACTTATGAGATGCAAAAGTGAGCTTAGGAAAAAGGCATCTCTTGCTATGACTGTAGCTAAGTTTCTTTACTTACTCTTTCTCTTTTTTTATTTTTTTTGGCAGTTTGGCAGCTGGCTGGTACAGGGATTGTACCCTGGACCTTGGTGTTATCAGCACCTCACTTGAATCAGCTGAGCTAATTGGCCAGCTCTCTTCAGTTTCTCTTAACTAAAATAATTAAATAAATTTTGTAAATTGGTACGAAGTAAATAAATAATAAATATATAACTTAATAAATATGATTAAAATAATTATTTTGAAATAATAAAAATAATTAATGTTTACCCTCTCTATAACATGAGGTTTTTCAAAATTTGAAATCAATTGCATTAAATACAGAATCACACCTGGTCTGAGCAGGAACAAAATGTTATCTGACTATATGGTTCACACAACTGCTGTGACAGAGTTCGTTCGTAATAAACTTCAAAGAGCAAATAAGCAAATTTAGCTCAAAAAGGGAGAAATAATTATTCCCGAACCAAAAGTGAGATTATATGACCATGTCTGGTTCAGAAACCAAAAATTCTAAGGCCAGTCTTTGTACAACTATGTACCCACTTGGGTAAGGCACAGGGGGCAAGGAGGTCAGCAAAGGTGGCATTCTGGAGAGCGTGACATGTCAGAAGCCTACTTTCAATGTGCATAAATGTTCTCATGTGAAACCTCTCATGTGGAATTCAGAGCTGAACTGAATTATAGCTTGTTTATTTGCATGGAGAAGGGAGAGCCTGAGGAAAGCATATTTGCACAGGACCCAAGCAGCATCTTAGAAATAACTAATTCTAAGCAAAAAAGGAGGCTCAAGAAACTCTTTATACACTAACAAATCTTTTGCAGCTGAAAAGAAATAAATGTTTAAATGATATTATGTCTTGCCCATCTTATGTATTATGTATAATTGTTGTGCAGTGAAATCGTTATATGCATATTATCTTATAAATTTATCATAGAATACACAATGTCGGGGGATGGAACTAAATACTAGCAAAAGCAAAATGTGAAAGAAAAAGAATTGGGGGACGTACAATGCTAACAGAGCTTTGGAAACCAATCAGAAAGAACTTGCACACCCAAAGGCATGCTACCACTGGCAGAGCTTGAAGATATTCAAAAACGGAGCCAGGCCCCTGGAAAGAGCAAACCAGGATCTTCCAAACTTCTTCATTTCTGCTGAGGAAAAAGTGAAGTGAGGACACAGCCTTGCTCCTCCTGAAAGAAGTTCCAGTCAAGCACATAGTCACTTTCACAGAAAAAATCAATATCTCCATCCCACTGTCCTCATCAGTAGGTGGCTCCAGGTTGGGAGGGAACCAAATACCTGCACTTCTTTTACAAAGTTACTATTAAGAACAGAACTGCCCCTGCTGCTAATGGACAGGTAAAGCAGCAGAGTGTTTAAAAATTGGACAGCCAGAGTCAGAGGGCCTGGACACAACCTCTTACTTAGCCAATATCCTTAACTTCTCTGGACAAGGTTCTTAAATTATCTAAAAGGCTAATGACAACAGCAACTACTACCACCACGTATAAGATATATATTTACTACAAATTAAACTAGGAACTTCATGCAGATTATGTTCAAAGTTACACAGCAAGACAATTGCCAATAGGTCTTTCTAACTC
The DNA here is from genome assembly GCF_000696425.1 of Galeopterus variegatus. NCBI lineage: Eukaryota > Metazoa > Chordata > Mammalia > Dermoptera > Cynocephalidae > Galeopterus > Galeopterus variegatus. Next base: position 15,627 of record NW_007739924.1, read on the forward strand.
AAGGGCTTAAATTTCCAGCCAACACGACACACCCAGCATATCACATCCCCACATCTCCATAGGAGCGTGTGCATGGGAGAGCATATTCCAATCACTGCAGCTCTAATGTATGAGTTGAACTGAAATGTGAAGGCCCAAAGTCTTTAGCAGGAAAATGCCTGAGAAAGCTTCACCAGAGCGTTTCCACCACAACAAGTCCCTACTCATTCCTCAGATCAAAGAAGGGCAATTTTGTGAGAGCTCCGATGGAACATCATTAAGCATCCATCTTACATGCATGATTTGGCTGCTTCTGACTTCTTTTTGTTTCCTAATCTTAAAAAAATCTATACAGGACACCCATTTTCTTCATTTAGTAATGTAAAAAAGACTGCGTGGACATGGTTAAATTCCCAGGACTCTAGATCTTCAGGGATGGACTAAATGGCTGGTATCATTGCTTAGAAAGGTGCCATGAACTCGATAAAGCTTATGTTGAAAAATAAACTTTATATTTTTTATTTTTATCTTTTTAAAATTTTATTTCACTTTAAAATTTAATTGTACATATTTGTGGGGTATCGTGTGTTGTTTCAGTACGTGCTTGATTCATTTGTGATAAACAGCATATTTATCCCCTAATCCTTTATCTTTTCTTTGTGGTATTTATGGTTAAGATCTGCTTTTCTAGCTATTTAGAAACATACAATATACTATTATGAACTCTCAGCTGACTAGAACAGTACTTATCCTTCCCAACTACCTATACATTTGTTCTTGTTAATCCACCACTTGCTTCCTTCTTACGTGATGTAAAAGCTCTACTTATTTTTAATCTCCCTTATATTTTTTTTCTGCTCTTTACCCTTCTTTTATCCTTCTTTTGATCCTCCAGTATCATTGCAACACTCATATTATATTTGCATATTTGAAAAGTCTTTCGGTATTTTAATTGTCTTCCTTTTCACATTATCTTATTACCCAATCCCTTCACCATTATATTTGCTCTTAAGAGATCATTTTTGACATTATCAAACATGCAGAACAGGAATTTCATACTTTTTTTTTCTTTCATTTTTGGTTTCTCAAGGAAATCTCTCAACGGTTTCTTCTTTTATAATTATAACATTATTTGCTTTATTTATCACCACAATGTATTTTTCTAATGAACAAACATAATTTGGGGACATTTTTAGATTCACACCAAAATTGATCAAAAATGCAGAGTTCCCGTGTACCCCCAACTCCACAAACACACAACCTCCCCCATGATCAATATCCTGCACCACAGTGGTACATTTTTTTTACAATCAGTGAACCTACATTGACTCATTATCACCCACAGTGTGTAGTTTAGAAGAGGCTACAATCTTGGTGATATACATTCTCTGAGGTTTTGGCAAATGTATAATAATACGTATCTACCATTGTAGTATCATTCTGAACAGTTCGATGTCCTTAAAATCATCTGTATTCTACCTCTTCATTCCTCCTTCCCCCTCTCCATGGCAATCTCTGATCTTTGTACTGTCTCCGTAGTATTGCTTTTATCAGAATCTCATGTAGTTGGAATTATATAGTATCTATGTGTACTTTTTAGAGCAGCTCTTTTAATTTAGTAATATGGAGGTAAGTTTTGTGTGTTTAAATTGCTTAATAGCTCATTCATTTTTAGTGCTGAATAATATTCTATTGTTTGGATGAACTAGAGTTTATTTATTCAATTTACCTACTGAGGGTGCTACCAAGTTTTGCAAATTATAAATAAAATGTCTGAAACATTCTTGTGCAACCACAATATGTTTTGCTTTTTGGTTTGTTTATTTGTATATTTTTAGACAACATCATGTTGTGGGATTTTGGAGGGGGTTTTTTTGTTGCTGCTATGTTTTATTTCTCACTTTAGCAGGAAAGGTCTTTAGTTCTGGATCCAATGACTAGTCATTTACTTATCAATTTTAGGTAGGGAGGGCTGGAGAACACTTACATTTTCTATTCAGTTCCTTAAGTTTTATGAGAAACATTTTTAAGTTCTGTCCAATGGGTAGAATACTAGTATGTTTTCAGTATTCTGAATTATTAATTCTTGCTCTCTCTTCACAGTTATTCTTATTTTTTTCAATGGGAAATCAGAAGTGTTGATCCCCAGGAACCACTATAAATCAAATTCTACAAAACTGATTGTTTTGATGTACAATCTAAAATGCCTCTAGAGGATGCATATGTGAATATTCTATCAGAAATTTTAAAACATTATTTCAATTTTAGATTTCAACTTCTCTACTACCACAGGGCATGCACTGCTTTGAGGTTTGGTCCCTAAACCCAAAGATTTTAATAAAATTAACATTAAAATATGTTTTAATTATAATTCACTGATGAATGTAGATTTCCTTATTTGCTTTGATCCACCCGATTTGTATGCAGGTACCTCTACTTACACCACCTCAATACTTACAAAATTCACTAAGTTTCCAACTCCTTTTGGAGTGTTAGAATGAGTACTTGATTACTTACTACTTTAAATGTCAAAGTCCCATTTCTCTCATTCATTCCATTGGAGATAATAAAATCTATCACATGTTTTCTAGCTTTTTTCTTCACATCTAGCCCTTACCTTTATAAAGTTGCTTAGCCCATAGTCATCTCCAAATTAACTTTATACTTCTTTCAAAAACCAAGATTGATACCAAGTTTTTCTCATGGCATTTTTCATCTCTGTATTTCTCAGTGTGTAATCAAGGGATTAAACATAGGAGCAATGATGGTATAAAATAGTGCAACTACTTTATCCCCAGGGATAGTGGTAGGAGGTCTAAAGTATCCAAATATTGCAGGTCCAAAAAATAAGATGACCACAATGATGTGAGACCCACAGGTAGAGAGGGCTTTATGTCTTCCCTCAGCTGATTGATTTCTTAAAATGAATAATATAATGACATAAGAAACAAATAAGACAACAAAGTAACTGAGACAAGTACACCAGAATTGGCAAACACAAAGACACCAGTTATGTAGGTGTCAATTCAAGCAATTTTTAGCAAAAGGAAGATATCACAAAAGTAGTGATCAATCTCATTAGGCCCATAGAAGGACAACTGGAGAGTCATAGATAATTGAAAAAAGGAATGGACAGTTCCACCAGTCCAAGCAACCAGGACCAAGAGATTGCATTTTGTTCTGTTCATGACAATCATGTAGTGGAGAGGTTTGCAGATGGCAACGTTGCAATCAAAGGCTATGGCAGTAAGAATGAAGACCTCAGTACTGCTAAAGAAGTACATGGTAAAGAACTGTAGCATGCAATTGCCATAGGAAATGTTTTTTTTTCCCCCCGCTAGCAGGCCACCAATCAGTTTAGGTATAACACTAGAGTTATAGCAGATGTCTATAGAGAACAAGTGACTGAGGAAATAGTACATTGGTTGATAAAAGAGAGGGCTGCACAGAATGGAGACAGGGATGAGAAGGTTTCCTACCAGCAGGGCAACATAGCAGAATAAGAAGAGCACAAAGCAAAATATTGTGTGTTCCAATCATCAGAAAGTCCCAGAAGAATGAATTCGGAGATATTTCTCTGGTTTTCCATGTGTTTGAGTTGACATATCTTAGGGACGAATAAGCTAACTGTCTGAAAGAAAGAAATAATAAATGTAGATGAAAAACTAACAATATGACCACATAATATAAAATTTATTCAAAATTAAATGCACCTTGCTCAGAATATTAATTATTCTTGATGTATGGGATTAAGCTGCTTTTTTCTTATTTATGTCTTATTTTACAAATCTACTTTTGAATAATTTTGTAATAGGAATAATAGGATAATTATGTATTTTACTCAAATTTACCTGTAATGATTAAATGATGTTTAAATATTACATGGAAAATAAATAAAATGTTACTGTTAATTATGTTATTTAGATAGCAATAAAAAATTAACCAAAGACCATAAAAGAGCTATTTTGCATATTTTTAAGATATGTGTGCCTTATTCATAGTGTCAACTTTACTTATTTTAATATGAGCTAGCCAAATTGCCTGAATTATCTGTTAGCAAATCCTCAGAAAAAGCAAATTGCTTGAACACCCCAGTTTGAATTGTTGAATTTGAATTTGTACAGAGCATAGTCTTTGCCTCGTGTGCAAACATTGTCAATTGGTCATGCTACACCAGTGAAACTGCTGTTATAGTAAAAACAAAGAGTGCTTGAAAACAATTCAGCATAAGAAAGAATGTTAACAAAGGACCAAATTTTAAAAAGTAATCAGCAACTTTATTCATTTTTCCTATTTGCATTTTACGTGCTGAGAACGTTTATTTTCCCTTAAAAAAATACAAACAAAAAACCTGTCATTCAATTTTGTGATGTCAATCAGTAAGGAAAGATAAAGTCATTAAATTTCCCAAATATATTTAAATTTTGCCTGTGTTATGACTTTTAATAAAAATTTCATGTCTTTTATACACAACCTGGGGAACAATTGCCAATAAAAGAGAATATACAGAAAGTAACTTTAAGACCAACTTTGTAGTTAGTGAGCTCTCAGTGGTATTTGTGGCATGAATGAATACCTGAAAAGTTCATGTGTTTGCATTTTCTCATTTTATGTATAATCTTAGGACGTTATTGAATCAGTGGAAAGAGCACGTAGGATAGAGAGAATACACTCCAGTAGCTATTTTACCCACTCATGAGGAATTATCTGACCCGGAAGGTGAATGCTCTGGGACACATTCCGTGTTGTCTGGATCAGACATGATATTTATGTCTGGGCCCTCTGATGTCTATTTCAAAAACACAGTATGCATTTGTAGCAAGGTTTTTAAAAAAGCATCAAATCTTGTGATTCACAAAATCAAAATCTTTATTATTTATAGCTTTTGAGAGGATTGTAAATGGCAAATAGGTAAAATGGCATTTAAAAAGTGGTTTACAATAGGCCACCAATTCTATTTTGCATCATTATTCAAGACTCAAACTTCATCAAGGAGAAATGTTTCGTTGGTTGTTTTTTTGTCTTGTTTTTTTTTTTTTTGGTTTGTTTTTTGTCTTCAATATAACTATATGCCTTCCTATCCTTGTTTATGTAACAAAACAAAAATAATTACCAGGCAGAGACTGTTCAGCATTTGACAGTAACTAAAGTATATAAAAAAATTTGTGTGGGGTAAGGTTCCTTGACATATCTTCTATTTATTACAATAGATACTGATTTTTTTGTTTGTTTTGAAGTGGAATACTTAATTTTTAATAATTAAGTGTTAATATTTAATTTTTCAACTATATCTATTTACCTAAAAAATGAATTTAAAGAGAATTATCACATAACTAGATTCTGCATAATTTAAAGTCAACATCACATAATTAGTCCTAACTTCTGATTTTCAGTAAAAGAGACTCAGATAAAGGGAACTTAAGTGATTTCTCAGGATCAGAAAGTGATACATTGATGGAAGATGTATACCCTGATTCTCACTCAGGGACTGTATCCCATGCTTAAGACCACAGCCAAATGGAGGGGAGTATCTCATGGAGGACAGGAGCAAAAATAATTATTTTGAATATTCACATCTATAGAAAAGAATGTGCAAGATGACAGATTCCAAAATATCCAGTCTTTCTTCCTGGGTCTTTATGTAGACATTTAGTGTATTTAAAGTAAATATGTGTTCTAGAATTCTCTGATTTTAAATCATTTTGAAATAATTTTCTTTCAGTTTTATCAAAATATGAATTTCTTTTTTTTTTCTTTTTTTTTTGTCTTTTATCTTTTTCCGTGTCCGGCAACGGATCGCAACCCTCAGTGTTGCCTCCGTACCGGACCGGGGACCGGCAACGGGATCGCAACCCTCGGTGCTGCTCCTGCGCCTCGCTCAGCCAGTGAGCGGGAACCGGTCTGTACGTGGGATCCGAACCCTCGGGCGGGAGCGCCGCTGCGCTTCCCAAGCGGCGCACTATCCAGTGCACCACCGGGCCACCCCCAAAATATGAATTTCTTAAGTGAAGATTCTTCTTTTTTTTCTAGATTATCATTGGTATTTAATCTATGATAGCTCTTAATATCCCATCCAGTCATCTAAGGAACATGACAAATGGTCGCTGATGTAAGCAGAGGTAAAAGGGAAAAGTGAAAATCCAGGTGAAGATAATTTTTATCATAAAAACAATACTTTCTTGAGGATAGCAGTAGTAAGGAAAACTCCTTGTAAAAATTGAAGTCATATAATAGAATAGATAATATTAGGCAACCACTGAATGAGTGGTTAGAACAGCAGCGACACAGAAAGAAATGTTGAGGAGTGTACAATAAACTGACCAGTTGTGACCCTGGAGCTAATGATTTATTCTCTTTAATCCTCATTTTCCTCATCCATACAATTAAGATGTCATTACATAATTCAGACATATAGTGAGGAGTTCAGGACAAAATATGAAATATCCAGGTGTCCTAAATGGTTCATAAAATACAATTATTTTGATTTTACACTTTGTTCTGTTCTCAGTGAGTAATTTAGTAACTAATAAACGTGTCATGCACTAATATTTGAGGATAAAAAAGCTACATGCAGAAATACACAAAAGGTATCACAATGTGAGTTTAATGAGTGTGATAGTGTAAAGTTCAATTCAGATGATTAGATGATCTGCTAGTGAAAAAAATTTAAGTTAGAAAATTAAGTTTGGCTATCTTTGGCATTTCTTAACACTAATCACTAGCCTGTTTTTTTTTTTGTTGTTGTTGGTTTTTTTTTGTTTTTCTTTTTCTTCTTCTTTTTTTTTTTACACTACAAAAATATATTCAAATGGTTAAATTATTATTTAATTTCTTTGGTAATAGTGAATAAAATTTATGCATGCTCTCTGGAGTGTTTTGTCAACAAGATAAGAATAGAAGATAGAAGCTCTTATATTTAAAGTACATTTTTTACCATTTGTTCAAATTTTCTATTACTACATCAGAATGTAGCATGCCGTTAACTCACCTTACTTGACTCAGATGAAAGCAGTATGTTTTAAGATGGCAGGGTTTGAAAGATAGGAAATTCTTTGTTTTAGTAGGTATTTAATCTTAATCTGGGCTATGTCTTTTTTTTTAGTTACCGGATTTATAATCTTGGCTATGTCTTAATAGGCATATGGAGGAATATACAAAAGCAGGAAAATGAGAAACAATGCAATTCTATGCCAATTGAAAGTGCCTTTAATTTTAATTCTATTATTCTTACCTGGAATTCTGCTTATACATAATGCAAAATTGAAACTAAAGTATGCTAAACATGTTTAGAGTAATCAAATTATCATATGCTGCAAGAGAAGTTACAGCTCTTAGTAAAAAATTGAATGGAATAAATGTAAAAAGCACATAAACAGTCTGGTATATGGTTGATGGGACTCTTCCCAAACCAAGATGATAAGACTAACTCATTGTGCATCAAGTCTGAGTGACTGTCACATAAGATTTAGGCTGTATCACTACAAAACTATAGTCAAATGGTCAAATGATTATTTAATTTCTTTGGTAATAGTGAATAAAATTTATGCATGCTCTCTGCAGTGTTTTGTCAACAAGATAAGAATAGAAGATAGAAGCTTTTATATTTAAAGTACATTTTTTACCATTTGTTCAAATTTTCTATTACTGCATCAGAATGTAGCATGCTGTTAAATCACCTTACCTGACTCAGATGAAAGCAGTATGTTTTAAGATGGCAGGGTTTGAAAGATAGAAACTTCTTTGTTTTAGTAGGTATTTAATCATAATCTCGGCTATGTCTTAATAGGCATGTGGAGGAATTTACAAAAGCAGGAAAATGAGAAATAATGTAATTCTATGCCAATTGAAAGTGCCTTTAATTTTAACTCTATATTATTCTTACCTGGAATTCTGCTTATACATAATGCAAAATTGAAACTAAAGTATGCTAAACAGGTTTAGAGTAATCAAATTACCATATGCTGCAAGAGAAGTTACAACTCCTAGTAAAAAATTGAATGGAATAAATGTAAAAAAGCATATAATAGGTCTAGTATATGGTTGATGGGACTCTTCACAAACCAAGGTGATAGGACTAACTCATTGTGCATCAAGTCTGAGTGACTGTCACATAAGATTTAGGCTGTATCAGAAAGAATTCCTCCCTCAGATACTCACTTGACCAATTCTCCAGTATCAAAATCCAAAGTAAAATGTAGAGAATTACAAAAAAATATCAAACACATCTATATTAATTCCCTGAAAATATTTTGGAAATCTCAGAATGTCTTAAATCATCTACAGGTTAGGAAGGAAAGTGGACTTTAAATGGTCACTAAAACTATCAATGATGCAAGGAGAAATGGGTCCTCATCCCTCAGGGAATCAGACTGGGAATTTTGAACACCAATTTAGCATCTTAACAAGAGCTCACACAAAAAATAAAAATAAATGAATTCCTTCAAAAAATGATATGCATTTTAAGTCCTAAGAATCATTTATTTTATGCTGGTAACTAAAGGAAATTACTCTAGGAAGAAAAGAACATAAAATTAGGTGACAATGCAAAAATTAATGGTCCTTGAAAGTTCTGGAAATTACATCCCCAAAGGCATTTCTAAACTGATCATGGCCACATACTACCAAGCCAGTGTACATGGTAATGTCCATGGTGCCTCTGGGTATTTACTTTCCACCTTTCCATTAGTCTGTCTCAGGGACCATTTTTCTCAAAGCAAAATGCAATGGTGAGCCAGAGCAGTTCTGGAAACTCTGCCTATGCTGGACAAACAGAATCAGTCTACCTTCATCTACAAAGGAGAACAGCTTCTTATTGCCTGGAGATCATGTAATAACCTCACCTGAAGTTGATTCCTTCCAAAATGGTGCTTAGTTTCTTAAGGTTCATCTCACTGTGCCTCACTTCTACTAGGCCTATAACAAGGATCCGATATCAGCACAGCTCCGAGGGGAAGTTCATACATTTTGAACCTGAAAGTTCAGCATTTCATTAGAGTATATCACAAATGCTTCTTTTCTCAGCTGTTGATTAACAATCACTGGATAGTCAATGAGTATCAATGGATGATTTATAACCATTTGAATTATGTCTTTCTCAAATTCAAATTACTCATTGATTAATCTCAAATTACTCATTTGATTAATCTCAAATTACTCATTTGATTGCTGTTTCTCAACTTGCAAAATTCCATTTATAGGTACATGTTAGTTCTTCCATATAATTTGCACGTTTAAAAATTATTTTTAAATCTAACCATTTACATTGTTCTCTTGAGGTATTCTCCAGTTGATTTTCTAATTTATTTTTTTCAGTACAATATTTATCTTCAACACAGAATTGAGTTTTATAATGAGAATTTTCAAAACTAACAGTTAAACTTACTGAAATAATAAAGTACCAAAAAATGACAGGACCATTAAAGATTCAGAATTTCAGGAACCAAGATTTGGTTCATGCTACTAGAAATGAAACCCAGTCAGCTGAAGGTCATCCTGGGGTCAAATGGAAGGTGCAGTAGAGAGTGCAAGAAATAAAGATGTAAATGTGAATATTGATTAAGTCTCATGACCAATTGCAGAAACAGGGACTGTAGTAGCAATGCACTATATATATATATATATATATACACACACACACACACACACACACATACATATATACATACATATATATACACACATACACACATACATATATAATATATATATATAGTTTCATATATAATATATGTATAGTTTCATATATATGAATATATATATATAGTTTCATTTCTAGTTTCTTAGTTTTTATTAAGAAGGTTTTCATTAGTCAGTTTAACAATCTATTCTTCATGTTACAGATTACTCAAGAAGGATTGTAATCTAAACTAGAAGAAAAATTAACATTGAAATTAACATAACCCAGAATGTTTAAGATGTTGTGGGGTTTTGCAGGGGTTTGAGGGGTAAGTGAGACTACGTTTGTAGAATCATCTTGTCCAGTGGAAGAATGAAAATGTTTATTTTTAAGGAGGTTCAAAATACATATATGAGTGTTATGAGTGCTGAGTAGTCCAAGGAGTCAAATATTCCACTTACTTAACTTGTTATCTTCTGCTGAAAAATCCACCTTTGTACAAGTATACTCTCCCCTGATATGCTGGGAGTAAGAGTCTTAAAAACATAACTCTCCTTTACCAGATGGCTTAATGTTAGTTTTGGTCAATAAGGACACATTCGAATAAGATTTGAAATTAAAAGGATCGGAGAATAGACTTTACTAAACATTCAGAATAAAATGTCAAAGGAAGACATGAGGCAGGTATGTGAGGAGAATAGATGAAGAATGAATATGAAAAAATAAATAACAGGGCCAGAGACCGGTCCGCTCACTGGTTGAGCGCAGTGCGGGTACGACACCGAGGGTTGCGATCCTGTTGCCGGTCGTGGTATGGGCGCGACACTGAGGGTTGCGATCCCGTTACCAGTCACGAAAAAAGACAAAAAAAAAGGAAAAAAATAATAATAATAAATAAATAAATAAATAACAATTGCCAAACCAAGAGAGGTCTAAGCAAATGCGAGAGACACTGAACTCTGATCTGTGCCTGGCTCCTGCATGCACATTATGTTCTCATATCATTCCATATTAATTCTAGGACTCAGCACTAAAGTGAAATTCTGAAATGCTTTTCATATAAGTTACATCTTTTCTAAAAGCAATTGATGATACCACATTTTTCTTATGGCATTCTTCCATGTTTCTCAGTGTGTAAATTAGAGGGTTGAACATGGGAGCAATGATGGTGTAGAAAAGAGCAAACACTTTGTCTTCTGGAAAAGTTGTGGCTGGCCTAATGTAAATGAAGAGAACAGGCACAAAGAATAGGACCACGACTGTGATGTGAGAACTGCAAGTGGAAAGAGCTTTGGTACGGCTCTCTGCAGGGTAAACCCTGATGGAGTATAATACCAGAAAATAAGACACTATCAAAATCACAAAAGTTGCCAAAGCAATCAGACCTGAATTAAAAATTACCAAGAGACCAATTCTGTATGTGTCAGTGCAAGCCAACTTCAGCAAAGGATACACATCACAGAAGTAGTGGTCTATCTCATTGGGCCGCAGAATGGTAAGAAGATGGTGAGAAGAAACTGACTGGCAGAGTGTATAAATCCCCCAATGCAACAAGCCATGATGATTGTGTGACACCTCTGCCTGCTCATGATGACAGCGTAGTGCAGGGGCTTGCAGATGGCCACATAGAGGTCATAGGCCATCCCTGTGAGAATGAAGATCTCAATGCCTCCAAAGAAATGAGTGGTAAAGAGCTGTATCATGCAGTTGTTATAGGAAATGGTCTTCCTTTCTGCCAGTAAATCAGTCATTAGTTTTGGGGTCACTGTAGATGTGTAGCAAAGATCAGAGAGTGAGAGATAATTGAGGAGGAAATACATGGGTTGGTTAATTAGCTGAGTGCACGTGATAGAAATCATTATGAGTACATTTCCCATCCAGATAGCAATGTAGCAAAATAAAAATAACACAAAGCAGAGGACTTCAATGTTCTGGTTTTGAGAAAATCCCAAAAGAATAAACACAGTGACATTATTTCTATTTTCCATAGTCGTCCAGTACAGTAAAAATGCATAACAGCCACCTGAAAAGATATAATGCATAAGTCAGAATCAGAAATGTCATGGAGAATATAAAAGATAACACTAATATCAACACTATGTTCAAAAATATGATACCAGAGTTTCAGTAAATGAAAATCTGTTTTTTTTTTGAAAATCTGTTTTTTAATGAAAGTTTTTTTATTAGTCTCATGATGATTTTCATAGGTCATTCTTTCAAGACAATATCTTCAGTCATGACATTAATAAAAATGAATGCATTCAATCAATTTTTAAAAGTTTTAAAAATTATTATTAGCTGCTAAACATTTCCCAATATACAGCTTACAAAAGACATAGCTCTAGGTTCTGACCCAAAATGTTAAAGATGAAACCATAGATCTTACATTTTTTTACATATGTAATTTTTTTTTCCTTTTTGTCTTTTTTCGTGTCCAGCAACGGATCGCAACCCTCAGCATCGCGCCCGTACCAGACCGGGACTGGCAACGGGATCGCAACCCTCAGTGTTGCTCCCACACCTCGCTCCGCCAGTGAGCGGGAACCGGTCTGTATGTGGGATCCGAACCCTCGGCAGGAGCGCCACCACGCTTCCCAGCGGCTCACTGTAGCAGTGCGCCACCGGGCCGGCCCTGTAATTTTTTTTTTCTTCTTGTTTTATGACCGAGAAAGGGATCGCTCTGAGCACCGCACGGCCTTCCCTATATAGGATCTGAACCCGTGGCAGAAGCGCCACTGCGCTCCCAGCACTGCACTCTTCCAAGTGAGCCACGGGGGTCGGCCCTTTACATATGTAAATTTTAACAGTAATCACTAGTGGAATATATTCTACCTCAAAATCCTTTTAGAGGTAAAAAAATAAAAATAAAAATTAATATAAATATAAGCCCACATGGGGTCTTCCAAAAGTTCATGGAAAGATTCATACTATGTTTTAATCCCATTTTTCCATGAAATTTTTGAAGTACCCTCTGTGTATATACTTGCAATGCAAAGTGAAAGATAACTCTCAGCAAAAGAACCACGCAATTGGTTCTAGTAATTTTTCATTGCTTGTTTGCCTTTTCCTTATTTGTGATTTAAAATGCTGATACTTTATAACAAGTATGTCTGTCCCTGTAGGCATTTCCATTGTAATCATGTACTTAAATGATCCACAGAATAAAGCAATTGTTAAAACTAAAAAAGAGGAGTAGAAGGCGGGTTTACCAAGATGGTTTTGCTTTTGACTCAGTATATCATATTTTGCAAGTCAGTTTTTTTCTGTTTTCTGAATTGAAGTCTGCATTTCTATTTTCTATTTTGTCCAACTTATGCCTCTTGCCAAAACCCATGAAGAATCCTGACATAGTGTAATTCAGAGAAAAGGTTATTGGAAAGATTATGAGAAAAGGTTTATGTCAAGTCAAATAGTTGGCACCTGGGTTCCATTACCTAACTATGTTATAGTGTGTGAATTTGGGTACCAATTGCTTCATTTCTTTGAATTAAAGTTTTCTCACTTATAAAATGGGGAAACCAGCCTGGACATTGTCTCAAAATGCATAGCCTGCACATTGTCTCAAAAATGTGTGACGTATGGGGCCGGCCCGGCGGCGCTGGGCCGGCCCGGTGGCGCACTGTGCTAGTGCACCGCTTGGGAAGCGCGGCAGCGCTCCCGCCAAGGGTTCGGATCCCACATGCAGACCGGTTCC
>NW_007739924.1:29915-33149 GCF_000696425.1 Galeopterus variegatus
GACACTGAGGGTTGCGATCCATTGCCGGACACGGAAAAAGACAAAAAAAAAAAAAAAATGTGCGACATATGGAATCTGTCTCTTGGTAATTTTTAATTCAGGTCTGATTGCTTTGGCGACTTTTGTGATTTTGATGGTGTCTTACTTTCTGAAATTATATTCCATCAGGGTTTACATTTAAATCACAAATGTGATTTATTTGTGTAACTCAAGTAAATCAATAAATGGCCAATGTTGTATTAGCCAAAGATTATTAATCCAAATTTGTTATTTAAATGCTAATGCTACCAAATCGGTTCTCTAAAAGTAGTCAGTGTACAGCCCAGTAAATTTGGCTCCCATGCAGAAGATGAAATTTTAGAATCATAAAATCATTTCAGCAAGAAGAAAACTATGAGATCTACTGGTCAAATCCCTAGTTCTATGCCGAAGGTATTTTAATTAAAAGCTAAATATAGAATAAGTAAAGTAGTTTGAATATCCTCATCATTCAGAAAATATTAAACCACCAGGGTTTGATTTGTGAAAATCAAGGCAATGTACTTGGGGATAATAAGAACTTCTGCTATTTTAGTGTGATTCTCAAAGCTGTTACTAAAATAACAGAATTTTGAACCAAAGTATCCAATTGTCTTTACATATAAATTTATTTATTTATAAATTTGACTCCAAATACCATTAATACTATTTGTATTATTATTAATATTATTAACTTTGCTTAAAATGTGTGATGTATCTTCTCCTGACATCTTGCAGAAGACACATCACACATTTTAAGCACATCACACTTTCCCATCAATTCATTTGTAAATTACCTGTTCATTTTTCCTTTTTTGCAGATTGTTAACTGTGTCACACTCCATATTAAAAATAAATAATACTTCCAGCCACAACCAGGTAAAGAGCACACCAAAAACACTATTTTTCACACAGGTAGCCCTCCATAGCCACCTCAATTGCCTTGGCTGCAGCAAAAGTGGCTAATGTCTATAGGAGCAGTGACAGACACCGCCACGGTGCAGATGTCAGGCCAGACTCTCAACTTCATTGCCACAAAGAGAGGTGCCAGAAGAGACCAAAAGAAAAAAAAGAAGAGGTCCTCTCTCTCTCTACACAAAACACACTACAGAGCAATAGAAGAAGCATCTGATTTATGGTAATAGGGGAGGACTTCATCACACGTCTCAGTACTGGACAGATCATCTAGGCAACAAACCAACAGAGGAACAGTTAACCTATCATATGGAGAGAACAAATCCATGGTTATTACAGGGGGACGGGGAGGCAGAAGGAGGGAGGGGGAAGGATGGAGGAAGAGGGAAAAGTTGGAAGGGGAGAGATTGGATAAGGGGCATTACGAATAAGTATGATTTGTAACAATGAATATGCTAATAAAAATAACTTAAAAAATAATAATAAATAATAATAATAATTGCAATGAAAATGAAGCTTGAGAACAAATGAGTTTATTTCTATGGTGCAATTTTGAGATTTAGAATTAGCTTACAAACAAGTCACCAAAAAGTAATTGTTCTTAGCATGCCTCCCATCATACAATGCAATATTTTCTCACCTAAAAATAAAAAGCTTATTTTTATTTTAAAATAATATTTGAAGAGCAGGTTTGGACAACTCCTAAAGTAATTGCTTCTTCATATGAATAGATGTAAACAAAACCATTATTTAATCATGTGATAGAGCTAAAATCCCACCTGAATTGTTTTTCAAAAAAATACACACAAAAAAAATATGGCTTATACATGAAATGTAGCCTCTCAAGAAACTAAGTTTGTTTAAAATAGTAGGCAAGGTCAAACATTCTGACTTTGATATAAAATTAATTATTCTAATAAAAAATATGGCTCAATCATATAGCCAAATGATGCTCCTAAATATGTATTTGAATCTCCAGTTGTCTCGGTTCTCAAGGGCATGGGTAAGGCTTTATTTCACTGCATGGCAATCCTTTCTTTTCATTTCAGCTTCTTCATGCACTTGGGGCTCACCACGTATAAACTCCCACCTGTATTTCCAGCTTCCTAATTTTAGAGTTCAAGAAGATGTCCGGTCTCTATTCTTGACTCAGTCATCAATGTTAAGTGTGAATTCACCATTCCATTTCCTTCAGCATTCTAAAACTTAAGAAATAATTTCTCACCATATAAAGCAGAAAGTTCTAAGTTTCAAAACATAGATAGACGAGGGGAACTTTGAAAAGAATAAGATGTATGCAAATGGATATGGTACTAAGTTCAGTTTCATGCATAACCAAGACTAATAATATTTTAGAAATGTAAAAATTAACTAAGGTTTCCATACACAGACCTCCAAACTAGTATTCAGCAAATAAAAACTTAAAATTTTTTGAGTCCACAGCCTGAGCTCATACATAAATAATGTAGAACCAAAGTAACAAAATAAATTTAATGTGAAAACTTTTAAAAATAACTACCTTACTCTTTTCTACAAATCAGGTAATTGCCAAAGTTATTGTCCTTAAAACATTTAAGCCATTCTAATTCTGATTTGTAGGTGATACAATGGGTTAAAAAGGTAAGCCAAATTCTCCAAGTCCACAGAAATGTAGGTAATAAACAAAAACTGCATACTTGACCTGTTCCTCTCTCCCACCATTCAGCCCATTTATGAAGAGTGAGAAAGGTATAGCTCCTGTACCTGAGTGAAAAGCACTGCATGTCCTCATGCTCTCAGAGTGATGCTATTACAACCACAAAACCCTTCTGTAAGAAGAATGAATAGACCAGAAAAGAGGAGATCATGATTTGTTCTCCTGTGTCGCTGTTCACTCACTTTAAGAACTCGTATGCACTGTTCTAGATTCCTCATTTGTAAAATGATGCATCTGATCTCAGTGGTTTGTAAGATACAGACACTTGTAAGTTAATATTTCGCCTAAACTTTGTCTCTCTACCATTACAAAAAGTACATTTTTGTACAATCTTTAAACATAACAAAATGAAACCACATGGGTTTATATTCTGGGTTTGCTATGAATAAACATATGGTCTCAGTGTGCTATTTAACTACACTAACCATCAGTAGGTCAAATAATTTTCATATTACCTTACAAGAATGTGCCTAACATTCCTCTAAAAGCATTGTAGGTATTAGCTTTTTAAATTCTCATAATAGGGCCGGCCCGGTGGCGCACTGGATGGGTGCGCCGCTTGGGAAGCGCGGCGGCGCTCCCGTCCGAGGGTTCGGATCCCACAT
>NW_007739925.1:0-1105 GCF_000696425.1 Galeopterus variegatus
TCAAATAGATGTTTTTAACAAATACTTTGTGATTAAAGAATCCATCAAATAGCTCAATTAAAATAATTAGTTGATTTAATCCATTGATTACAAACTAAGCAAAGTTCTCAGCAATAGCATCCAGTGAAGTGAATTTATTTAAATATTTGAATAGTCTTGAACATGGTTCATTATGTGCTTAGTAATATTGGAACAATGTGCTTAATAGACCTAGAATATAGCCTTGGGGCATAGTATACTATGTTAAAATCTTGGTGCTCTTCTTGGAGATGAACTCAGTGTATTGCAACTCCACTCCAAATTGGAAGCTTAAGGAAAATTAATGAGGGAGTTAGAGATATAAAGAGGAGAATTAATAAGGAGTCACTCTGTAAATATAAAATTATCTCCTGGTTGAGCCCTGGTTTAATTTCTGGTCTTGATCACACACACTATATAATTAAATCATCTTTGTAGAATATAGAAATGTATTGACACACATCTTTAATCTAATTCAAAGCAATTTAAAATTAATATAACAAAATATTTCTTTAAATAATTTAGCAATATCCATTTTGTTTTCATAGAGATAACGTTGAGTTACATGGATCCTTGACATAACTTATCCGCAACTCATATGGGCGTTTTGGTGATTCTAATTATCGCATTTTGACATTTCTCAATGACATGCGGCTATTTTATTTTTCTTTGTGTACTCACTTCCCAGGATAGATTCTATGCTTATACAGGGATCTAAAAATGTAATTTTTGAGTAAACATTTTTTGAATAGACAAATCTAAGACCTATTAGACCACAATGATGTGGTTATATGAAAGATAAGTATCAGAATCTTTCAATAATAAGACAATTGATATTCTTGACATTTTAGTATTAAACTATAATCTTCTTTTTTTCTCTATTGCTGTGAACCTCAAAAGACACAAATGATCAACGTTCTATAAATGATCAACATCCTTATGGGGGCTGGGAGCAAACAAACAAAAAATGAACAGCACCAATAACAAACTAGCATGAATAACTCCAATAATTAACTAGAAGAAAAGGAAATCAAGAAAGGAAGTCCATTTACAATAGTCACAAAATAAAAAATAAAAAATTAAAACC
>NW_007739925.1:2379-3932 GCF_000696425.1 Galeopterus variegatus
GAAGGTGCCAGGATCTCTTTAAGCAATGAGTTCTCATGGGAACTAATAGAGCAAGAACTCACTCTTAATTCCCCCTCCCCCAGGGAGAGCATTAATCCATTCATGAGGGATTCACCCCCATGACTCAATCTTCCTCCAACATTGCCACATTTTAGATCAAATTTCCACATGAGTTTTGGAGGATACAACACATCCAAACTTCATCAATATGGAACAACAAAAGACCAGAAATAGCCAAAGCAATCCTGAGTAAAAATAAAAATAAAGTTGGAGGCATAACACTACCTGACTTCAAATTATACTACAAAACTACAGTAACCAAAACAGCATGGTACTGCAATAAAAATAGACATTTGGACAAATGGAACAGAATAGAAAACCCAGAAGTCAACCCACATAATTACAGCCAACTGATCTTTGATAAAGGCAACAGGAACATACATTTGGTAAAAGACTTCCCTTCAATAAAGGATGCTGGGAAAATTGGGCATCCACATGGAGAAGAATGAAACTAGACCTGCGCCTCTTGCCATATAACAAAATCAACTCAAAATGGATTAAATATTTAAATATAAGAAGTGAAACTAAAAAACTCCATAAAGGAAACACTTCAGGAGATAGGACTAGGCAAAGACTTTGTGAATAAGATCCCAAAAGCAGAAGCACCAACAAAAGAAATAAACAAATGAGANACAAAATCAACTCAAAATGGATTAAATATTTAAATATAAGAAGTGAAACTAAAAAACTCCAAGAGGAAAACATAAAGGAAACACTTCAGGAGATAGGACTAAGACTTTGTGAATAAGATCCCAAAAGCAGAAGCACCAACAAAAGAAATAAACAAATGAGATTATATCATAATAAAATGCTTCTGTATGGCAAAGAAAACAATCTGCAGAGTAAAGACAACCTACACTATGGGAGAAAATATTTGCAAGCTATACATCTGTTGGGGATTGAATTATTTTCCCTCAAAACTCCCTAAAGCTTAAATTGTGTCCCCCAAGTTTTATTTGGTAGAAACTTAGCTCCCACTGTGACTCTTAAGGGGGTGGGAAATCTTATTATGCTAATCAAAAGGTGGAGCCTTGAAGAGGTGATTGGATTGTAGCATGCAGTAATGAATGGATTAAAAATGGTGGTCATAGGTGTAGTTTGGAGGGCTTTAAAATGGAAGCATGAAGAGTCTCTCTCTCTCTCTCTCTGCTTCCACCCTCTTGCAATGTGAGAGCCCTGGATTACCATTGCCACCACTAGATGGACTTTACCAGCCTCAGAAACTATAAGCAATAAGTTCTGCTTTCTTATAAATCACCCAGTTCTGAGTATTTTGTTATAAGCAACGGAAACAAACTAATACAACATCTGACAAGGGATTAATACCCAGAATATACAAGGAACTTAGAAAACTACACAGTGCAAAAAAACAAATGACCCAATTAAAAAAATGGACAAAGGAGCTGAACAGATATATTTTTTCTTTTTTTCATTTTTTGTCTTTTTCGTGACCGGTAAGGGGATCGCAACCGTTGGTGTGGTGTTGTCCGCAC
>NW_007739925.1:5269-6933 GCF_000696425.1 Galeopterus variegatus
CCGGCCATTCCTATATAGGATCCGAACCCGCAGCGGGACCGTCGCTGCGCTCCCAGCGCTGCACTCTCCCGAGTGCGCCACGGGGCTGGCCCTGAACAGATTTTTTTTGAAGGAAAACATACAAATGGCCAACAGGTACTTAAAAACATGCTCAATATCACTAATCATCAGGGAAATGCAAATTAAAACCACATTGAGATATCATCTCACCCCAGTTGGACTGGTTATAATAAAAATGACAGAATATTAAATGCTGGCAAGTATGCAGAGAAAGGGGAACTCTTCACTGCTGGTGCGACTGTGAATTAGTACAGCGACTATGGAAAATTGTATGGAGGTTTCTCAAACAACTACAGACAGATCTATCATACAATCCAGCAATCCCATTTCTGAGTATGGACTCAAAGGAATGGAAATCGTTATGTTGAATCTGCACTCTAATGTTTATCACAGCTCTATTTACAATAGCCGAAATATGGGGCCAACCTCAATGTCCATTGATGGATGACTGGATAAGGGATGACTGGATAAGGAAAATGTTGTATTTATACACAATAGAATACTAATCAGCCATAAAAAAAGAATGAAATTCTGCCATTTGCAGCAACATAGATGAGCTTGAAGAAAATTACATTAAGTGAAATAAGCCTGACACAGAGGGAAAATACCACATGTACTCACTCATAAGTGGGATTTAAGAGAGAAAGAAGAAAGGAAAGAAAGACCACAGTGGTATGTTAAACTTGCAGATGGAGAGAAAAGACAGGTTGCTGGGATGGGGGGGAGGGGCAGTGGAGAGAGGTTGGGTGGGGGACATGAGAAATAATTGCAATTTGAGGTGATGGACATTCTGATAGAATTGATTTGTTTACCACAACTTGGGCACAGGTGCTAACAGTCAGCCCTTGCCCCATGAATATATATAATCAATAAAAATAAAAAATAAAAATAAACAAAATGAAATGAATAAAACAACAACAAAAGAAAATGAGATAGACATCCAAAGAATACTTTCTCAGAACCCAGAGCTACTGAGCATTTTAGTCATTTAAATAAATATGATTATTATTTTGACTTTAAAGGGCAAAATATACATTGAGAATCCATATTCAAATCTATAATGAACATCCAAGGATAAGTGTAATATATGTCAAACTGTACAAAATGAATGTTAATGAATAAAGAAAAGCCACCACCTGATAGTTGCTTCATTCAATTACAAGTTTATGTTAGCCTCTTTTGTAGATATTTCTGTTCTAAATGAGACAACTTGTCCAATTGCTTCAAATACCTATATTAAACATGTCCTTATTTTCTCTCATTTTCCCTTTTCATATTGTAAAATTATTTTACCCATTATTTAAATTTTAAATAATACTGAGGAATTTTATTTTTAAAACAATCAGGTATTCTTGTCTCCTCTTCCACATTTTCTCCTATACTCTTCTCCAGAAGCACCATTTTAAGTATTTTACCTATTTTTTTATGGTGCTTACACTTTTATGTACTTACATTGCAAAATAACATGTACTTCTACTGCTGTCTTCCAATTTATTAATTTTGTGCATCACATGGTTATGTGCCACATAGTGTTTTAGTCAATGACTGACTGCATATACAATGATGGTCCCATAAGATAAGAACAGCCAGGCAGTAGTCTATAC
>NW_007739925.1:7994-8958 GCF_000696425.1 Galeopterus variegatus
GACTGACTGCATATACAATGATGGTCCCATAAGATAAGAACAGCCAGGCAGTAGTCTATACCACCTAGGTTTGTGTAAATACACTCAATGATGTTTGCACAACCACGGAATCACTTATGTGTTTCTTGAAATGAATGTAGTTAAGTAATGTATGGCTGTATATTGACTTCCCATTATGGTATGTCAGGATATAAAAATGGTAGGACAGTCAATAATAAAAGTATAGTTTTGCAAATACATAGGAGTATTGCAATGTACCATGGTTATGTTTTTTCCTTATTTTTAAAAACTTTGTATTTTGAAATATTTATAGATTCACAAGAAGTTGCAAGATAGAACAAAGAGGTCTGTTGTATTCTTGATCCAGTTTTTCCCAATATTTATATATGTAGAATTCAATATCATTTGTAGATGCAATATTGAAACCCAAAAAGTGACATTGATAGAATGTGTATGCATGAATGTATGTGTCCTTTTGTCATAATGCGTAGTTCCTATAATCACTTTTGCAACCAAAGCACAGAACTTTTCATCATCATGGAGATCTCTCTTAAGTATCAAAACAGCCCCTTTATAATATCTCACTACAAATCTGTCTAACATCTCAATGATTATGTAGTCTTAAGAAAGTTATAAAAATGAACATATATTGTATGTGACTTTTGATACAGCTTTTTTGTCACTCAGCATGATACTCTTGAGGTTCGTCAAAGCTGTTGTATGTCTCAGTAGTTCATTCCTTTTCATTGTTGACTAATAATCCACGGTATGGATGCACCATTATTTGTTTAACTATTAACCAGTCGAGGGAAATTTTGCTTGTTTCCAGTTTGGGGCTGTTACATATGACATTGCAATGAACAATCATGTACAGATTTTTTGTGTGAATGCAAGCCTTAACTTCTCTGGTTCAGGAGGGTAATATCTGGCATTTATGGTGAGTTTCCCTTCAGTTAAAGAAACT
>NW_007739925.1:9261-9751 GCF_000696425.1 Galeopterus variegatus
TGCCTGCAGTGTATTCTAAAAGTTTTGTACTTTTACTTTTCACATTTAAATCTTTTTTTTTCTATTTGCAGTTAATTTTGAATAGGATATGAGGTTTACATTTTTGCCTATGAATATCCAATTATTTGAGCATCATTTGTTAAAGAGACTATCCTTCCTTCACTGAATTGTTTTCACGCATTTGTCAAAAAATGGTTGGTCACATTTGTGTGGATCTATTTCTGGGTTTTCTGTTGTGTTCCACTGTTCTGTGTGTTTATCCCTCTGCCCAACACTACACAGTCTTGATTATTGTAACTATATCTTACATCTTGAAATCAAGTAAAGTGATTCTTCTCACTTTATTTTTGTTTTTTGACATTGTTTTAGCTATTTTCAGGCTTGCGGTTTTTTGTATAAACTTTAGAATAACGTTGTATATGTCTACAAAAAATATTTTTGGGATTTTGGTGGAAATCACCCTTAAATCATAGAGCAACTGGAAAGAAAT
>NW_007739925.1:10043-17480 GCF_000696425.1 Galeopterus variegatus
AGTCATAGTATATATTGTGGTACATAGTTCTATGTTCTTGTGTGTGGAAAACTGCAATTTACTTGCTATTATTTTGTTAACAATATTTGTGTCTGTATTTATGACAGATATTGGTCTACAAATTTTTTTTTGTTTGTTTATTTGTTTAGTATTTTTACTCTCTTTTTCTTGTTTGGCGTTATGGTAATACTGGCTTCATAAAATAAATTGAGGAGTTTTTTTTCCCTCTATTTTCTGGTAAAGGTAGAGAAAAATTGGTGTTAATTATTCTTTAAATGTTTGTACCACATACCCACATACTTAGCATCTTGCTTTAGTTTGGTAAATTTGTAACAATTGGTGAGCCACTATTGACATCACAATTAACTAAAATTCATAATTTATGTTAGGTTTTTGTTGTGTTGTACTCTTTGTGTTGTACAGCACTATAGGTTTTGACAAATGCATACTGTCATGTATCTATCATTACAGTATCATATCAAATAGAATAGTTTCACTGCCCTAAATATTCCCTTTGCTCTATCTATTCATTCCTCCTTCCCTCCCTTCCCATGATTCCTGGCAACTGCTTGTCTTGCATTATTTGTTTTAATAATTTAGTTCTCACAAGAATTCTGTGTAGCTACTACTATTACTGTTATTATTAGAATTATTATTCCTATATAACAGATGGAAAAACTTGCCAAAGGTTACATAGCTACTAAGTAGTAAATCCAGGACTTAAAAGCAGGAAATCTGACTCTGGACATCAAACTGTTAGTCATTATGTTATACTGCAACATAAAGTGATCTTCTTCCAAGTGACAAAAAATAATTATTTTTAAAAATTTTCTAAAGTGATTTATCTCTTGGTTTTAACCTTGGAAGCTCATGAAAAATGAAACAGTGGAATGAAGTAGGTAGAGTTTGAATAATAGGAATAAAATTCTTATAGATTTTTCTATATACATCTATGATAGACCAGAGTCACAGACGCAGTAAAAGATTGAGTTTTAATCAAATGAATAATAGAATTCTTTCCTTCCTCCTCACCTTACCACCACTCATATTTATGGCTGTGTCAGAAGCTAAAATTTCCTATAGTGCCCTTAGATTTTCTTCCCCTGTTGTCTTTAGGTTCCTCTAGAGATTCCTTCTTACATAGGTTATTTTAGTTCTAATATGCTGCCTTGTGGCACTTTTAGCTATAATATGCAGTTATTATGCAGAAATATGATTGATGTTCTGGTAAGGGCAATTAATACAGTGCCTGGATCATTTTAAGCACTCAACAAATACAAGCTGTTATTATGAATGTCTAGTTTTGGAGGAATAAATGTCCTTACAGAGAGTTATCGCAAAATTATGTTTTTACAGACATAAAAGTATAATACCTTGGATTCTAGACACTTCTTATGAATGAAATAAAAGTTGTGATTTATTGCTGCATGCTGTGTATCTATGAACCATATATGTTTGAAATCTTCAAAGATTTCTAATTGTAGGAGGTGCTTTTAGACCTACTTTTGTGCTTATAAAGATTGTAAAGAAATCATTTTTCTGTGACCTAACTTAGACTCTTTATACAGACTTTCAAACAAGCTTAGGAGTTTAAAGAAGGAGAATTTCATTTTAATGGTCAAAAATTGCCACTCTAGGTGTAGTTTTACACAAAGAGGCTCTATACGTGGTGCTGAAAGCACAGTAAATATCCAGCTGCATGGACATTACCACAGTTCTAACTCTTTGATAACCCTAATGTTCTTAATGTCTCTGAATTTTTAAAAACATAATAGAATTATTTGAACTGTTGATATCACAAGGGTTAATATTTTGGCTTTGTTAAATCATTTGAGATTTTATGTTACAATAAATAATCTGTTATTAATTAAAGCATGTTTAGGTTAAATTATGTTTTAAATCAGAATAGTTTTTCTCAACTAGCTCAAATTAATCTCTTCAATATAGATTCATGGATCCTCTGTGTCATCTCAAATTTAAGGACATACCTTTATTACCAAGTAGTTTTTTTGCCTATCTCCATGAAACACTGGAATACCTTTTGTTTGCTTGTTTGCTTGCTTTTTTTATCTTTTTACTACTTTTCACCCCTGTCTTCAAAATATTGGACTATAGGGATTTGATTTTTTCATCCTGGGTCTTTTACATCTATGTCATATTTAATATAATTCATGAGGCCTAATAATTTTTCTGCTTTATGTAATAAATATAGACTATCTTCTCTTTATACTCATTTTGCTTAATATCTTCAACTTTATTTTATAGTGGTATTATAATATCAGAGGCACCAATCTATTCCAAACCCACCACATCTGAAAGAAATATATGAATTTCATTAATAAGAAAATGCCAAAACATAACTAATATTAAATTCTACTGGTGGTCAGCTCTTCATTTGGATTTTTTTTTAAGATTTGAAATGGAGGCAAATAAGCAAACAGCACATACGATGTACATATACACATAAAATGCAGATCAGTTCAGAGGCTTGTTCTTTAACTAATTGATTTATTTAATGACATGGAAACAAAACCTTTTGCTAACATACTCCCATTTAATTTCTTTCAAGTTTATTCCAGACAAACACAGTCCTGCTCTGCAGATCTCACTTGAATCACTCTCAAGTAGTGCTGAGATCACTACTTGAAAGTTGTGGTCTCAAGAGCATAGACTATTAAACATTTTGAATGTATTGACAATGTATGTACTCTTGAATAAAATTTACCTGTAAAAAAAAATAGCACTTCAAGACTAATTGCTGATCATTATCCATTTTTATTAATATTGATGCTCATCGAAATATGGCATTCATGAAGAATCGATGACTGAAAAGTGTGCAGTAATTCACTCTATAAAAATATATTAGAGACCCACTCTACCACATAAAAGTGAAGGTTGCAGGGAAAAGGTAGGGTAAGTCATGACCAAATCATATTAGAATAATTTTTCTGCTCTAATTCAACATCCAGCTTCACAGAGCTGCTACAGTGAAAGAAAACTGTAATACTGAAAGTCTTTATATACAAATGGAGTTTTAAGTCAACTGCTTATCCATTTCTCTCTGTACATAGAACATCTTTCAGGAAACTGGTGGCCTCCGGCAATGAAAAAGGAAGAACCAGATGTGCCCTCAAGGGGAACTTTCTGGAGGCCTCTTCACTTGATAACTGAAGCCTCTACAGGACAAGAAGTTTCTGATCATTAGGGCAAGCAAAAGATGCTTTGTGGCTCTTTCCTAGATAGGTCCAATGACTTCTTAATGACTCTAAGAATGTAGACATTGCTACTGATCAAACCTGTTTCTTCATAAAAGAAAATCTGGTAATTATTTCCACACAGCTAAGGAACAAATAATACCAATCATGCACAAGCTCTTCTAGCAAATAGAAAACAAGAGAACCATTCCAAATTTGCTTTAAATATCCCTTATAATCTTAATATTAATATGAGACAGGATGTTGAAAAAGAAGAAAATTAAAGATTAATCTGTCACACCATAGATTTTTAACTACATATAAAACCTAAAAGAGGTAGCAGTCTCCTTGAATGCCCAAGTATCAACATAAGGACGCAAAAGTAAAGACTGAGAAAGAACAGAGATATGTGTCATCACCAAAGGAATCAAACAAATCACCAGCAATGGACACAGAGGAACAGCAGATCTGTGAAATATCTGACAGAAAATTCAGAATAGCCCTCTTAAGGATGTTCAGGGAGTCACAAGAAAATACAGATAGAAGATTAAATGATATCTGGAAAATAATTCAGTAGCAGAACGAGAAACTCGACAAAAGAATAAAAACAATTAAAAAATAGAAATTCTAGAAATAAAGAATACATTATCCGAACTGAAAAACTCAATAGAGGGCTGGCCCTGTGGCTCACTTTGGAGAGTGTGGCACTGGTAGCACTGAGGCCATGGGTTCGGATCCTATATAGGGATGGCCAGTGCGCTCACTGGCTGAGCGTGGTGCAGACGACACCGTGCCGAGGGTTGCAATCCCCTTACCGGTCAGAAAACAAACAAACAAACAAAACAAGCAAATGAACAAAAAACCAAAAAAACTCAATAGAAAGCTCCAATAGCAGACTTAATCAAACAGAGAAAAGAATCAATAAGCCTGAAGATAAAACACACAAAATTTCCCTATCAGAGGAGAAAAAAAAGAGAGAGAGAGTAAGAAAAAAGTGAAACAGAAACAAAGCAATTATGGGACTCTCAAGCAAAATGACCTCCATATACCCAAAGAAGAAACACATTTGTAAGGAGATGCAGGATTTATATAACTTAATGCACATTCAAAATGCTTCAAAAACTAGGAAGATTTATCTTAATCTTCTAAGGAATTTTATATATAAAACAGAAAACAACAACAAAGAAAACATTCAGTAATGAGTGAAGTATTGAAATTGTTCCTTTTGAAGGATAGAATAAAGCAGGAATGTTTAATAAAACACTACATTCAAGATCTTAGTGAAATAGGGCAAGGAAAAATGATAGTTTGCTATTTGTAAATGATGTAATTTTGTAAATAAAAAATCTGGGGGATCTAAACTTAAGCACACAATATAACATACTTAGCAAGCTTGGTGGACATAGAATTTTATATGCACATATATCTATCTATATTATCTAGCTATCTATTTGTCTAGATATATTTATATTTTTGCATACCTACAAAAATTTTGGAAATAAAATGCTAAAATAATGTTCTTAAAATAGCACGCAAAAAAATCAAATACCAAGCTGAAAGTATGAATGATGTACAAAATTTATAAATAGAATAACAACAAAACATTGTTGAGAATTATTAGAAAAAATGAGCAAACTAAATGGAAGGATAGCATGTTAATGGAAGGGAAAAGTTAATATTATAAACATTATAACCTTCTTAATCTGCAGTCAATGCATTACAATCAAAATAACATGTTTTTATGAGCAAAAAATGACAAGTTAATTCTTAAAATTATATATGGAATTGCAAAAATAGAAAAAAAAAAAAAACAATCTTGACTTTTAAAAAGAGCCAAAAAACTTACACTACAACATGTTGATCTATTAAGAAGTTATGTTAAGATATTGTGTAAGGAAAATCAAACAGGCTGATGGATCACAATAAAGAGTGAAGAAACATATTCATAGATATTCTATCCTTATATTTATGAAATGGTGTCTGTGCTGTGCCATGTAGAAACAATAGGCTTTATAATAAAAAGTCCTGGGAAAATTTGGTATCCATATAGGAAACCTTGCCTTTATTTCCATACCATGAAATAATCAATTCTAGATTAAGTATAGATAGATATTTCAAATGTAAAACAATGCAATTTCTAAATTAAAACATAAAAGAGGATTTTCATAATCTCTGGCTAGCAAAAAAAAAAAAAAAAATTCAACAGGTCACAAAAAATATTAGAAAAAAATTAAATGGTGAGAGTCTTCTAGTAATTTTCTCAAGGCTAAATGTTCCCAGAAGCATTTTTTTTTGCCCTCTAGTCATGTAGTCAAGCCAGGCTGTCTACACGGTTATGCTAGATGAAACCATCAGTAAACAAACTTGCCATGAGGGTGACCAAGGGAGTTATTTACTTGAAGCAGCACATCATCATTTCTGCCATGCTTATCTTAGCCAAGAGTTAAACCCATGCCTACACACATCTCCCAAAATAAGGATGGAGCTTTCCAAGTCCAGCTTAAATTAATTCTGTCCTACATAGTTCACCAACTGACTCTTGGTCATGTCCTTCTAATTATAAATTGTTCACTATGATTCCTTCTCTTGCATCTTTTGCACCACTTATAGAACATAAAAAGCAAAAGAAAAACTGCCAAAATGTTGATTTGTGTCATTAAATGACTTGTTTGTTATTTTTTTTAAAAAAAAGAAAGAAAGAAAGAAAGAAAACCCACACATTTCAGTTCACCAAATATCCCAGCACAAATTTCTTCATGATTATGTACAAGCTTGGCAATTCTTTTAGTTTCTTCCATACTTGAAATTTAAACTTTACAGAGGGATCAGTAGATGTTCTCTCTTAACATAAACCATAGCCTCATGGGAGGTTCTCTATGGCCAGCATTAGAATAGAAAAAGGCTTGGGCTTGGTTCCTGGATAAATAAATGGTGTATTAGTTTAAGCTAAAAATGGATAGTTTTTGTATTGCAGTCTACTCAAATGCAACCTTACTAAAAACCAGTGTTAAGGGAAAAAATCCCCCCAGGTGGCAGAGCTTCAAGTGGTACACTTGATTATTTCCTTTGTGTAAAGGAAGAAAGGGTCTGGGGTAAAAATTTGCCATACTTTTGGGCTGTAGAAAGAGGCATGGCTTAGTGGTCATAGGTTTACAGACAGAAAGATTTGAATAACAGAAACAATGACTTTGGGGGATGAGGAATGGAGTGGACTCGTTAGCCTGTTGGCACAAAGTAAAGGATGACATTTACTTCTTTTGTGCTTTACAGCTACTTTCTGATAAACTAGAACCGTAAATGTTGAGTTTATTAGACGTTATTT
Source organism: Galeopterus variegatus (assembly GCF_000696425.1). Taxonomy (NCBI): domain Eukaryota; kingdom Metazoa; phylum Chordata; class Mammalia; order Dermoptera; family Cynocephalidae; genus Galeopterus; species Galeopterus variegatus. The sequence continues at coordinate 16,560 of NW_007739925.1, forward strand.
ATGTATTTAAGTTTTGAGAGATACTACCTGTAGACCAAAAAAGATATGACCATGTCCTAATCCCTGGATTCTGTAAATGTTACAGAAAAGAATCAATAAGCCTGAAGATAAAACACACAAAATTTCCCTATCAGAGGAGAAAAAAAAGAGAGAGAGAGTAAGAAAAAAGTGAAACAGAAACAAAGCAATTATGGGACTCTCAAGCAAAATGACCTCCATATACCCAAAGAAGAAACACATTTGTAAGGAGATGCAGGATTTATATAACTTAATGCACATTCAAAATGCTTCAAAAACTAGGAAGATTTATCTTAATCTTCTAAGGAATTTTATATATAAAACAGAAAACAACAACAAAGAAAACATTCAGTAATGAGTGAAGTATTGAAATTGTTCCTTTTGAAGGATAGAATAAAGCAGGAATGCTTTGGTGAGGTCATTTGAAATTGTAGAATAGAAAATATTATGTTTTGGAAAGCCGAGACTATATATTTTCTCAATTACATAATTGTGATTCTAAATTATTGCTCATTAACCCTGTGTTGCAATGCTGTGACTTGTGAAGGAATGATTATTCGTCTTATATAAGTTAAAAAAAAGAAGATATTGTAATGGCCAAGGATCACTGTACATCCAGTTAGATGTTACAATATGCACATTAACTTCATGTATGTAAAGATTGGATATAAAGACTTTGTTAAAATTCTATCTAGGCTTTTGGATTTCTTCTTTATCTTTGGATAAATATGTTTTCCCACTTTCCTTCAAAACTTATTCCCAGGGGCCGAGCCCGTGGCGCACTCGGGAGAGTGCGGCGCTGGGAGCGCAGCAGCGCTCCCTATATAGGTAGGGATGGCCGATGCGCTCACCGACTGAGCGCAGTGCGGCCAGTCTCAAAAAGGACAAAAAAAAAAAAAAAAA
>NW_007739925.1:17523-18631 GCF_000696425.1 Galeopterus variegatus
CCCCCCTTATTAAGGGGGGGGGGGCCGTGCGCCCCCCGACTGGGGGGAAGTGGGGCCGTTTCAAAAAAGGAAAAAAAAAAAAAAAAAAGAAACTTATTCCCAGACCTTTCTTTCACAGTTAGGGAAATATACCAAAGATAGCTCAAACTATTCTATGCCTTTGACTATATTAGTCAAGTTTTATTTAATAAGAATATATTAAATAAAGAGATTAATTAGGAACTGGGGAAAGATCTGTCAGAACATTTAACAGTCCCCATAAAACAACAGTGCAGTCACCCTGCTCTATGGGTGTCTTCTTTCAGCTTATGATTCAAATTTCCCGTTTGGCTTTGCAGTTTTGTCCTTGGCAGTTGGCCTATGAATAGTCAGTCTGAGTAATCATGTGGATAAAAAGTACTCTTAAGTTGGTATAGTTAGTTTCCTCAAAGGAGTTTTAATACCACTTCATGGTGGTAATAGTGGTAATAATTGCTTCATTCTTGAGGGACTATATTGATTTAGAAATGCTACATTTTCAGAAAATTACTTAGTTTCCTAAAGGACAGAGAAGAAATATGTCATCCTTGGTTTGTTTGCATGTGAAGTTATAACAAAATCTTAAGAAGATTGTCCAGGGGAATTACAATAATTATGTATATCTAACAATATTTTACAAAAAAAATAAAATTAGTCTTTTTGTATTTGACACACATGCACATTTAATGCCATTATTGTCAGGGATTTTAAAAAGCATTTTCGCAAAACCTTAGCTATATTCTAAGCATTCTAAAAGGTATGAATTACAAAGTAAGCCATACTATAGGTGTGAAATTATAATATTTTTCAATTATTTTGTCATTCAGTTATTTTTAAAAAACTAAATGGACGGGGCGGCCCGGTGGCGCACTGCTACAGTGCGCCGCTTGGGAAGAGCAGCGGCGCTCCCACCGAGGGTTCGGATCCCACATACAGACCGGCCGCTCACTGGCTGAGCGAGGAGCAGGGGCAACACCGAGGGTTGCGATCCCGTAGCCGGTCCCGGTCTGGTACGGGCGTGACACTGAGGGTTGCGATCCGTTGCTGGTCACGAAAAAAAAACAAAAAGACAAAAAAAAAAAAAAAAAAA
>NW_007739925.1:18989-27872 GCF_000696425.1 Galeopterus variegatus
AAAAAAAAAAAAAAAAAAAAAAAAAAAAAAAAAAAAAAAAAAAATAAACTAAATGGACAATATACTATTCTTCAACCAAATATGATTCATCTATTTACTATGGTAGCCACAAAAGAGTTTGTTAACTCTTTCAGGAACTCACAACACCCTGAGAGTACTATCAGGCACTACAGTAATGTGAACGATGATTAACAACACAAGGACTTGTGATGAATTATTTATTAGTCAAAGACAATATTAGATTAAACTTTTATTGAATTAAATCATACATGATATTTTAAATGAAAATGAGGTTTAGCAAATTTGCTTTCAAGTGTGTAGAGTAGAATCCAATTTTAAATGTCTCATGCACATCAGGATATACATGCTCCCTGGGAAGATCAGCCTCTTTCTGCCACCTCCAAGACCCATCTGGTACCTGACACTGAGGTCATCTAATGTGTAAATATCTGAAGAAAATACAATGGGGCAAGACTCTCATCCCTTAAGAGACTGTGATGGATTATGGCTTTGAGTACCATATTTATTTCATGTACCTCCAGTTTCGTAAGAATGACAGACTGCTTTTCTCTTCTGTGAAAGTAACATTGATTGCTACTCTCCTTCCTGTTTTTAGGTAAATATTCATATTGCACACATCCTTTTATTGATTTTATGATAGCAAAGATCATTCTCTGAAATGCCAGTTAGAAAATTAGACAACAACATTTCAAAATTAATTTTTCAAGGAAAAAGTTATGGTAAGAAATTATAGAGTACTTAAAAAAAATCCTGTTAGTTCTAGAACAGCAGTTTTTAATCCTGGCTATGCATTAAACTTAACTTTTAATTTTTACCACATCTGAGATTTTTAAAAACACAGATTTCTGCTTGTAAGATTTATAAAAGTGATATTATATTATACGAACTCTTCAAACACTTTTTCAATCTATGTTTAGTCTATTAATTTCATATATTATATTAATTCAGTTGTAGTTTATTTTCATTCGTGAATTGTAATATTTTGTGTATTTAAGTACACCACAGTATAATTATCCATTCTCTGTTGGATGGATTTTTGGATTAATCTCAGTCCCAGCATTTTACTATTACAGTGATGATTCCGTGAAATCCTCATTCATGTCTCTGGCATATACACCTGGAGGCTGGGTTACGGAGATATTGTTTGTGGATGTTTAACAATGTAAGATAGTTTCAGATTATATTTCCAAAGAGGCTGTCACAGTTTAACTTCCTACAGCAATTGTGCCTGGTGTTATAATTCCTCTATCAAACTTTAAGTGATCAACCTTCTTATTTATTCATTTTTGCAAGTCTAGTGGGCATAATATAATAACTCTCTATAGTCTTAATCTTCCTGATGACTTATTAAATTATACTTCTTCCCATATAAGTGTATTCAGTAACGCTTTATTTTGAATTGTTGGTTCAGGAGTCTTTGCCTTGTTATTATGCCTCATAAACATTATATTGTCTCCAACTATTCTATAATAGTTCAATATTGAAAGTAAGAAATGTATGTGTTATTTTATTTAATTGAATTTTGAGTTATAATTTATATGATGAAATGCATACATTATTACTGTACTTTGATGTTTGATTATATTTATAAATTTGTCTAGTACCAATGGAACCAAGATACAGAACAGGCTCCCTCACGATCTGTTCTACAAAATCCCTGCCCATCACAGGGTCAAGACCAAAATAGTCCATAAACTGTTTCATGGTACAAATTTCAGTCATACATAGTATACATTCTTACCACAATGGAATTAAATTAGAAACAACTAACAGAAGGTTATCTGGTAAATCCACAAATATTTGAAAATTGAGCAACATATCTAAATGACCTATGGGGGAAAAAAGAAATATCATAAGATGAATAGTATAATATTTTGAACCACATACACATGCTATGGTTTCAATGTTTGTATGTCTCCAAAAATTCACGATGAAACTTAATCCCCAGTGCTATACTATTAAGTAGAGGTGATTAGGTTATAAGGGCTCTGCCTTATGAATGGGATTAGTGCCCTTTTAAAAGGTGTTTGAGGGAGTCTATTAGTGCCTTTATTTATCTTCTGCCATGTGAGGAAACAGAAAGTGCTGTCCATGAGGAATGGCCCTTCTGCTGGAATCTTGATCTTGGATTTCCATCCTTCAGAACTGTGAGAAATCAATTTCTGTTAGTTATAAATTATCCAGTCTAAGAAAAATTTTCATAGCAGCCCTAATGGAATACGACACTTGAAAAGATGTGTATGTTGTTGTTAGGGGAATTGTTCTATATGTCAGATAAGTTAAGTTGGTGGTAAATACTGAAGTCTTCCTTACCCATAGTGTTTTTTTACCTCTTGTTCAGAGAAATGTTGTCTATTTCTTCTTTTGTTTCTGTCAAATTTTCTGTGCTGTGTTATAAAGCTCAATTAGTGGATACACAGATATTTAAAACTGTTACATCTTCTTAATGAATCAAATCCATTTGTCATAAACTTCCCTCAGAATATTCCTTATTTTGAATTCCAGGTTGTCTGATATATATCTGTTGAAGCTTACTTATGCATAATGATTGCAGAATATATACATTTCTGCCCTTCTACTTTTAACCTATATGTGTATTTTTAAATATTTTTTGAAACTTTATTGGTTGCTTTTTTATTTTGAATATTGAGTGGCTTTTTATGCAATATTACAGTCTCCTTTACTTGGAGATTGTTAATGGTTAATTGGACCATTAGCAATTAATACTATTTTAGATTTGATAGGATTTACATACTATATTGCCATATATTTTCTATTTATACCATCTATTATTTGCTCTTTTTTCTCCTTTTTTGAATAAGTTAATCATTTTTGACAGTCACTTCTAATTTTATTTTAAAGTCAATCAGTTTTCAAAATGCATTGTAAATTATATTTATGAAAACCTTCCTTAATATATTATGTTACTTACACATAATATAAGTAAATTACAAGAACGTAGTTCTATTTATCCTCCTTTATTTGTGCTATTTTCATTATTTAGTTATTTTTATTACTACATACATTTGAACTCTCATAATACATCATTAACATCTTGGTTTTTAATGGTCAAATTATTTTACCATATATTTATAATTTTTATCATTTTTCATCCCTTCAAGTATCCTACTTTCCATTTGCCACTCTGCTGAGTGTTTTTATTGCCTACTCATTTTGGAATATTTGTCCTGGGTGCAGAATTCATTTTAGATTATTGGCCCTCCCCTACCTCCACAACACCTCAAGATTTTAAAAACTTTATTCCATTGTCTCCATGCTTGCATAGTTTCAAGGAAGTTTGCTATTTTTGCAAAGCTGTGTTTCTCTATGTTGAAAATTTAAGAGTTTTCTCTTTGTCACAAGTTTGCAATGATTTGATTATGATGGCAGAAAACTTGGTTTTCTTTACTTTAGTCCTATGTCATTCTTAAAATTGTGGTATTTTAGATTGTAATCTAATTTGGAAAACAGTTTTTAGTATTTTTTTCAAACATATTTCTCTTTCCTTCTGGGACTCCAGTTACACAAAATATTAGACAACATACAATTATTTTACAGGCAGTGAGTCTAAGTAGTTGTTGTTACTGTTGTTGCTGTTGTTGTTTGCATTCTTAAAATTGTGGTATTTTAGATTGTAATCTAATTTGGAAAACAGTTTTTACTATTTTTTTCAAACATATTTCTCTTTCCTTCTGGGACTCCAGTTACACAAAATATTAGACAACACACAATTATTTTACAGGCAGTGAGTCTAAGTAGTTGTTGTTACTGTTGTTGCTGTTGTTGTTTTAGGCTTGTTTTTTCTCTTGATGTTTTCATTTAGAAAACTTCTGTTGTTTATATCTTCATTTTACTAATATTTGCTATGAAAGTACATAATCTGCTACATATCTTATCCAGTGAAATCTTCATTTAATAAATTTTTATTTTTAGTATCTAGAAATTCCATTTGGATCTATCTTGTGATTTCGTTCTGTCCTCAATATGTTTAGATGTTCTTTTAAATAACTGAATGCTGTTACAATTTCTATTTTAAAGTCATTATCTACTAATTCCATGAATATCACTTTTGTCACTTCTGGGTCTGCTTTTATTAACTGACTTTTTGTCTGTTTTTAGGTCACATATTCCTGCTAACTGTAAATGTCTAGTAATTTTTTATTGTGTACTAGACACCTTGATGCTAGATATTGTGAATTTATATTGCTCATTGTCTCTATTTTGCTGTCCTTCTTTAAAGAGTGATAAACTTTATTCCAGGAAGCAATTAAGTAGGTCCTTTCCAGGCTTTATCCTTCATCTCATTAATAATTTAATCTCTCAACTAAGGTGTCACCTCTCTGAAATCTCCACTGAATGCCCAAAGTGTCTAACAAGGACTTTTCACTCTGAATACTCAGTTTACTAACTCTGCTTTTGTGTGCTTTGAAAATTTCCCATCTTAAAATTCTGCAGTACTTTTAAGCTCTTTGTTGTGAAGTTTCACCATAATCATGACTGACTTGGTGCTCAGCAAAGACTCAAAACTACCTTGTAGCTTTTGGGGGGGGATTTCTTTTCCACAGCTCCCTTTTCTCATGAAACATGCTCAAAAACTACCAGCTTCCTCAGCTTCCACAATCCCAAACTTCATTTCTACAAATGAGCCTGCCAGGACTTTTATTGTTTTTACTCCTTCTAAGCATAATCACAGAAGTACTTCTATGCAGAATTCCAGTGTTATCTCAGGGCTCACCTTGTTTGTTTCTCATCTCATGGGGATCAGAGTTCTTTACTGTTCTTTGACCATTGTTTAAAAACGATTTTTTTCTTTTCCCTCGGTTTTCTTTTTACAGTTTGAAGAAGGCTAATTCATTTTTTATTGCTGCAATATGGGAAGTGGGAAAAATCTGTATACATTATTTTTAATTTACACCCTCACGTAGGTCATTGAAGTATACAGGATATTTAAAGTTCATGGAAAAAATAATTAAAAGATAGTACGAATCTTTCCATGAACTTTTTGAAGTACCCTCATACATCTCATTAATATACACAATGGATAAGGGAGTTATTACCATTAAAGAGACTAATCATGAGTTCAAATAGCAGATATAAATACCACAGGAGCACTGCTGCACAGAAGAGTAATTAGTTTGCATAAATTCCATTAATTTTATTTTTAATTTTTGAGTGATTGGTGTTCATACGTGTACAATATGTATACCATATGTATGTATATTTTAAAGGCATATTTACCCTTACATGAAATTGATTCAAGTGCCCAGTAGACGAACAGATTAACATTTTTGAGTGACATTTTATATCTAATCTTTTTCTCAGCCTTATGCTTTCCCTTAGAACACAAAATAAAATATTTTATTGCATTCTTGAACCATAAGTTGTCAGTCATGCTGCAGATATATTGTTTCTGATTCCAATGTACCTTTCTTGCAGAATGCCTAGCTGGCAGATAGATGGTGTTTTATTGACTATGTAAAGTATAGACTGGTTTTGTGACTGTTGTTTGTCAATAAATGGTTGGATGTGTGGTATAATTATATACAATCAGCCTCCTTATGCACAGATTCATCCAAAAATATTAGCAAAAAACACAACAAAAATAATAATACATAAATAAAAATAATGCAAAAATACAATAAACAACTATTTATATAAAATTAACATTGTATTAGATACCATAAGTAATCAAGATTTGATTTAATTACTTAAAATGATTTAAAGTACTTACGAGGATGTGCATAGGTTATATGCAAATCTTATACTATTTATATAAGGGCCTTGAGCATCCTCAGATTTTGGTATTCACAGGGGCTGGTGGGGTGGGGTGGGGACCACCATTCCCCTGCAGATACCTAAAGACAACTGTATTGAACATATTTGATTGCAAAAAAACTTCTAGTAGCAAGGAAACTACAACTTACAGTCACCTGTAAAGGTTGTTTTTTATAAAAATAACCTGACAATTATGAATGGCCAAATTGCTTAAATGACAACTTCACTGTAAGTAGGTTGAGGGATAGATAGATAGAAATATAAGTTTATATTTATTTATCTATCCAATTTTATAAAAATAACCTGACAATTATGAATGGCCAAATTGCTTAAATGACAACTTTACTGTAAGTAGGTTGAGGGATAGATAGATAGAAATATAAGTTTATATTTATTTATCTATCCATCTTATATCTGTATACTTCCATATATGTGTGTGTATATGTCTGTGTGTGTATATATATATACATACACAGTAGACCCACTTGTCTGCAATTTTGCTTTTTGTGGTTTCAGTTACCTGTGGTTAGCCAAAGTCCAAAACTATTACATAGAAAGTTCCAGAAATAATCAATTCATAAATTTTAAATTTTGTGCTGTTCTGATAAAATCCTGCCCTGGGTGTGAATAATCCCCTTATCCAGCATATTTACACTGTGAAGAACAATACCCATTCAAGTCATTTAGTAGCCATCCTGGTTATCAGATCCATTGTGTATAGTGTATCACAGTGCTTCTGTTTAAGTAACAGTTATTTTACTTAATAATGGCCCCAAAGCACAATGCTGGCAATTTAGATATGTTTTTCTCTTACTGTGATAGTACTATCCCTGGTTTCAGGTATCCACTGGGGGTCTTGAAACATATATTCCACAGATAAGGGGGTATTACTACATTCATAATAAAAATAGGATGTTTTTCCATATCCTAGTACTAGGGTTTCTAATTTTATGCAGGGGCATACACATCTGTATTTTGCAAGTATCCACAAGTTGTTCTGATACTCAGCCAAGTCTGAAGATAATGAAACATTTTCAAGAGACCTAACAGGTCATATAATTTGATTCCTTTCTTCCTAACATAAGAAAGATGCATCAAAATTTTTGTTTGTTTCTCAGCCAGATAGTGTCAAGTTTTCACTTCTAATTCATTTTATTTTTCCCTAAACCATGCTATTCACTTCCTTAGAATTCATAAATTCATTAGTGAGTAAATTGATTAGATATGATGTTTCACAGAGAACAATTTTGTTTCTGCATGCATTTCTGCATAATATCTTTCCCTTTGTGGTCTAGTGTTAGTATCCCTATCATTTTCATCAGTTACTATTTTATCTGCAGAGTAAGAGTAACAGCAGGGACAAAGAGGAAATACCTTAGATTTTAAGTGCCATTTTCTTAAGGCAATTTTGGTTACATTTTGTTACTTATCTTCAATTTAAATTATAAAAATACACGAATTCATATTGTGACTCATTGTCATGTAAATGTATGAACAGTTCATAAATGTAAGTGTTTTTCAGACAACTGTGTGACCTGTTGTGGAAAGTGTTTTCTCAGGGGGAACTCATCTACTTCACATTTGATAGCATGACACTTTCTGCATATTGTTGTCAAATTTTAGAAAAGGAAACAGCATATCATCATTGTGAGTACAGAATGCTAACAAACTGGTAAGACTTGAATTTGAGTTTGAAAAATGAGTTGAGTTGGGCATGTCATTCAAAGCTCTAGCTTCCTGAAATGTGACTTTAGAAAATAAATTTGCTGAAGAATAACGGTAAAAGGCCTGAATTCCAACAAACAAAAGACACGGGAAAATTTAGTGTTTTGTTTCACTTTACTGTAACACATTAAGACATGTTACTGATAATACATTTACTATTTGCTTTTTAATTTTATATTAATGGAAAAAATCTTAATGTAAATTCTTCATATTAAATCCTGAAAATATGATGAATATGCAGAAGGTATTGACAAGCAGATACGTGGTCATTCTGGATATTTTAGTCAACTTTCTGGACTGAGGTTTTTGCTTCAAGTTTCAAAGAAAAATTTTATTTTGATGGGTTTGAGTATAAAAATAACAGAAAGAAATATTGATGGAAATTTAGAAAAACATAAAACTGAAAATGTTAAGTTTTGTGTCATTAAAAGTCTAGATGAATAGTTTAACATGAATAATTACACTTAAAAATCTTAAGAATGCAAAACATGAATAGAGATTTCATCCATATTTTGGTATCCCTTTAAAATGAAAAACATGTACCCTAGACTTCTTTATATAAATATTTTTAAAAACTTTATATTGTAATAAACATGCAGAAAAAAACAAAAAAAATATAACATCTTGGTTATATTATAAATTGAATACACTCATACTCCCCGAAAGAGATTAACAAACAGAACCTCGCTGGCAGATAGATGGTGTTTTATTGACTATGTAAAGTATAGACTGGTTTTGTGACTGTTGTTTGTCAATAAATGGTTGGATGTGTGGTATAATTATATACAATCAGCCTCCTTATGCACAGATTCATCCAAAAATATTAGCAAAAAACACAACAAAAATAATAATACACAAATAAAAATAATGCAAAAATACAATAAACAACTATTTATATAAAATTAACATTGTATTAGATACCATAAGTAATCAAGATTTGATTTAATTACTTAAAATGATTTAAAGTACTTACGAGGATGTGCATAGGTTATATGCAAATATTATACTATTTATATAAGGGCCTTGAGCATCCTCAGATTTTGGTATTCACAGGGGCTGGTGGGGTGGGGTGGGGACCACCATTCCCCTGCAGATACCTAAAGACAACTGTATTGAACATATTTGATTGCAAAAAAACTTCTAGTAGCAAGGAAACTACAACTTACAGTCACCTGTAAAGGTTGATTTTATAAAAATAACCTGACAATTATGAATGGCCAAATTGCTTAAATGACAACTTTACTGTAAGTAGGTTGAGGGATAGATAGATAGAAATATAAGTTTATATTTATTTATCTATCCATCTTATATCTGTATACTTCCATATATGTGTGTGTATATGTCTGTGTGTGTATATATATA
>NW_007739925.1:28872-30947 GCF_000696425.1 Galeopterus variegatus
ATTATCATCAAAGTGAAGAGAAAACCTACAGAATGGGGGAAAGCATTAGTGAACTACATGTCCGACAAGGGTCTAATATCCAGAATATATACGAAACTCGAAAGTTTCATCAGCAAAACCCCCCAAATATTCCAATTAAAAAATGGACAATGGGCCTAAACAGACATTTTCAAAAGAAATACAAATGATGAACAAATACATGAATAAATGCTCAAAATCACTAATTATCAGGGAAATGCAAATTAAAGTCACAAGGAGATATCATCTCACTCCAGTTAGAATGGCTATTATCAACAAAACAAAAAGTAACATGCTGGTGAGGATGTGGAAAAAAGGGAACCCTCCCACATTGTTGGTGGGAATGTTAATTGATACAGCTACTGTGGAAAACAGTATGGAGGTTCCTCAGAGAACTACAAACAGATATTTCTTATGAGTCAGATATCCCACTGCCAGGTATATACCCAAATGAAATGAAATCAATATATCAGAAAAACACCTGCACTCCCATATTCATAGAAATGCTATTCACAATAGGCAAGAGATGGAATCAACCTAAATGCCCATCAACAAATGAAAGGATAAAAAATAAATAAATAAATAAATNGTTCAAAAACAATACAGTCATTAGAAACCGTACTTCGAGCATCCATACAAACATTCTGTTTTTCACTGTGAATACAGTAGTCAATACATGAGACATTCAACACTTTATTATAAAATAGGCTTTATGTTCGATGATTTTGCCCAACTGTAGGCACCATAGGCTAAGATGTAATGTTCAGTGGTTTAGGTGTATTCAATGCATTTTTGACTTATGATATTTTTAANTTCCCAGGATTAAAACTTCATATCTGAACTGAAGAACTTAAAGCAAAAATGAATAGAAAAAATCATATTGCTATCACTTAGGAAGAAATATCTATAACATACAAGCCTTTGAAAGAACATTTTTATAAACCCGAATATAAAATTGTGCATGTCCAGAAGGTAGTTTGTATAATATTTTAAAATCAACTAAAATAAATGTCGTATTTAAAAATCATTTTCTATGAATTTAAAAATTCCTCCAGAAAAATAATGTAGTTCTTGAAATTTGAAATAAATGAAAATGAGCTTTTGATTTATAAATATGGTTAAATGATTACCATTACAACTTAAGTAATGAAAAGTTAATCAACACAGCTTTCTGTATTTTTCTGAAATAATCTCATTCTTTTACAGAAAACAGTTATTAAAAATAGCTCTTTAAGTATAAATTGGAAATTACAGCCTCAGTTTTCATAGCAATTAGGTGCCTTGTGTGAAGGAAATATCATGAATGGTTTGCTTTCTTATTCATCTGACTGAACTCTGTTTTGATTTCATTCCTCTAGTAGTAGTGAGCCTTTTGTAAGATTGGTATTTCCACCATAGAGAATAAAATAGGAGCAATTTTAATGGCCGCATGCATCCCTATACATGAACTCCCTAACTGTATTAGTCTGTTTCTGTTGCTTATAATAAAATACTCAAAACTGGGTGATTTATAAAGAAAATGAAATTTATTGCTTACAATTTCAGAGGCTGGAAGTCCAAAGTCCATCTGGTGGTGGCAACAGTGACCCAGGGGCCTCACATTGCAAAATGGTGGAAGCAGAGAGAGCAGAGAGAGGGTAACTTCCTATTTACTTTCTTTTTAAAGCCCTCAGAACCATGCCCCTGACCACCATCATTAATCCATTCACTACTGCAAGTTCCTACAGTCCAATCACCTCTTCAAGGTTCCATCTTGTAATTACCATAATAGGATTTCCCACCCTCTTAACAGTCACAGTGGGGGTTAGGTTTCTAATACATACAAGTTGGGGGACACAATTGAAACTTCAGGGAGTTTGGGGGGGACATCATTTAATCCACTACACTAACCATATTTACAAATTATGCCAGCATTAATTACATGAAAAAAGGAAGGTACAGAAAGTCTTTGACTTATGATGTTTTGACTTAATGATTTTTTTTTTACTCTATTATGGTTCAAAAACAATACAGTCATTAGAAACCGTACTTCGAGCATCCATACAAACATTCTGTTT
>NW_007739925.1:32690-33147 GCF_000696425.1 Galeopterus variegatus
AAAATAGCAGGAACAAGTGCATATATATCACTAATAACTCTAAATGTCAACAAATTAAATGCCCCAATTAAAATACATGGAAGGGATCAATGGATTATAAAACAAGAATCAACAATATGCTACCTACAATAAACTCATGTCACCTATAAAGACACACACCATCTGAAAGTGAAGGAATAAAAAAAGATATTTCATGTGAATAGAAAATAAAAAGGAGCAGGAGTAGCAATACTTATATCAGGTAAAATAGACTTCAGGCCAAGGAAAGTATAAAAAGTTAAGAAAAGTCATTATATAGTAAAGAAGGAATGAATTCAACAAGAGGGTATGACAATTCTAAATTTATGTGTACCCAACTCTGGAGAACCCAGCTATATGAAGCAATTACTATTGAACCTATTTGGAGGGTCCCAACACTCTAATAGTTGGGAATTTAACACCCCTCTTTCAGCATAGA
>NW_007739926.1:0-2296 GCF_000696425.1 Galeopterus variegatus
TTGAGCTTTGTTCTAAGCCTTGGTTAAGGTACTTGAAAGCAGTTTAATTCTTTCTTTTCAGTTGTCTTAGGTGGTACTAGAGAAATGTTTAGAGTAGGGTGATTTTTCTTTTCCACTATCGAGGTCAAACTCTTCTGAGTTCTCTGATACATGTTCCATGAACTATGGTTTTTTCCACTCTCGCTTATGGAAGCAGGAACTATTTCATGTCATATCTGAACTCCAAGGATTGTTTCTTTCAATCTTTTTGGATGGTTCTTTTCATGGCTTTAAATAGTTTCCTACACATTTGTGCTAATCAAAACTTAGCTAAAGGGCTGAGCCCATGGCGCACTCGGGAGAGTGCAATGCTGGGAGTGCAGCAGCGCTCCCGCCGCGGGTTCGGATCCTATATAGGGATGACTGGTGCNTGCATGCACCCCACTGGCTTGTTCTGACTGCAGATTCCAACAGGAAAAAGCTGTAAGGTGTGTACTCCCATCCTCCAGCACTTCCATCCTGGTGCCAGGGCTCCCTCACTGGGGAATAGCCTGTGGTTTCCTCTCCCTTCCCTGAGTCAATAGCTACTGAGATGTGAGGAGCCAAAGCTGGGCTGGATCAGTTATTCTGACCAGAGTCCCTGCAAGGCTTGGCTGGGCTTCCTCAGGCAGAGGGTCCACTATGGCAACCAAGGCCTAGGCCTTCCTCATTGTCACCAACACCCAGAGAAGCAAGAAGCAGCCTGAGCTACAGAGTGTGGTGAGGTGCCACCTGCACCCAGGGCCACGGTGACATGGGCTGCAGCATGGATGAACCTCAAAACCATGTTCAGCAAAAGCAGCCAGACATTGAAGGGCACACTGTGTATGATCCCACTGACATGAAAGTCAGACACAGTGAGCGAGGGCCAGTGAGGGGAGGTGGGGAGCAATGAGTGACTGCCAATGGCCATGGAGTTTCTTTTTAGGGTGATGGAAATGTTCTGAATTTGACAGAGTTGGCAGTTGCACAACCCTGTGAATGTACCAAATGCCACTGAACTGTATACTTTAAAATGTTCTATGTTATATGAATTTCACCAAAATAAAAATGAAAGTTTTTTTTTTTTTTAAATGAAGGCATTGGGTCAGATGGGTCTGTCTTCCCTCATGCTGAGCAGCAAGGTGGGCTGAGGGATCAATTTCTTGGAGGCCCTGGTCTGCCGAGCGGTGGTATTCAGGACTGTCAGGAATGCCATGGGTGTGTCCAGCTGTTCCAGTGTCTCCCACATCCAGCCGAGGGGTGTGTTTGGACCATGGGATGTGACCCTCAGGAAGGTCCCTGCACTCAGGCCTAACTGTCTGTCCTCACAGCTCTAGTAGTCATGCTGGCCTAGCTAGAGAGTCCAAGGCTGCAAACGTTTGAATTTTAAGGTGACACAATTTAGTTTATAAGATTTATCCATTTTGTTGATTTTCTCAAAGAACCAGTTTTAGTTTTATTGATTTTTTTTCCTATTGTTTTTTGTTATCTATTTCATTGATTCCTGCTCTGATTTCTATTATTTCCTTTCTTTTTACTCTGTGTTTCATGTGGCTTTCTTTTTCTAGTTTCTTAAGGTGGAAGCTGAAATCATTGATTTAAAACCTTTCTTCTTTTTCAGAGCAGGCATTTTGGTGATATAAATTTCCCTCTAAGTACTGCTTTCACTTTCACTGTATCCCACATGTTTTTATATGTTGGTTTTATTTTCCTTCAGTTCAAATTAATTTCTAATCTCCCTTTTGATTTCTCTTTGAACCATGGATTATTAAAAAGTATATCATTTAGTTTCCAAATATTTGTGGGTTTTTCTTTGTATAACTTGAATTCTTTTATATTTATTAAGATTTGTTTATTGACCAGAACATGTTCAATCTTAGTAAATGTTTTGTGTGCACATAAAAAGAATGTATATTCTGCAGTTGTTGGGTGGAATGTTCTAAATATGTCAATTAGCAAGTTGGCTCAACTTGGATTTTTTTTATATTATCTATACCTCTATTCAACATGTTCAGTCTTCTCAACATATGCAACCCAGTTATAATAACTGCTTTAATGTACTTGTCTGCTAATTCTAATATCTGTCATTTCTGAGTCACGTGATTGATTTATTCTCCTCATTATGGGTCATGTATTTCTGTTTCTTTGTATGCTGGGTAATTGTTAATTTGTGCCAAGCATTGGAAATATTACTTTTTTGGGTGCTGGACGTTTTTATACTCCCATAAATTATCTTTGAGCTTTGTTCTAAGCCTTGGTTAAGGTACTTGAAAGCAGTTTAATTCTTTCTTTTCAG
>NW_007739926.1:3540-4517 GCF_000696425.1 Galeopterus variegatus
CACTCACTGGCTGAGCGCAGTGCGGCCGGTCTCAAAAAGGACAAAAAAAAAAAAAAAACTTAGCTAAAGACTCTCTCTGTTCTCTAGTACTCTGTATTGTAAATTCCAGCTGCCTGGGGAGCTCTAGCTATCGTGTCGTAGCATGTCTGCCACCTCGATGCATTAAGACCCCCAGGCTTTGCCTAGGTTCTATGCCCTGGAAACACTCTCCAGGCAGTAAGCTGGGACAATCACAAGACTCACCTTCTTTGTTTCTCATCTCTCTGGTAAAGAGCACTGTCTTTATTTCTTGAAGTCCAGTATCCTGAAACACAAATTTTGTCCATTTTTTCTTTTTTAATTTATCAATCTACAATGTAGTTGATTTTTGTGGCCCTTTACCAATTCTTCCTTTTTCCCCCTTCCTCTCCCCGACCCCATCAACATCATATCTGTTGGCTTATCGTAACAAGTTCGAGAAATATTGTGATTGCTCTGTCTTTTTACCCCCATTTATTTGTTTGTATATTTATTTATTTATTTTAATTAGCTCCCACATATAAGTGAGAACATGTAGTATTTCTCTTTCTGTGCCTGGCTTATTATATTTTGTCCATTTTTTCAATGTTTTATGTGGGAGATCAAATAGGTTTCCTGTTACTCTATTTTGGTCAGAAGTGGATGCCCAAGGGTCTATCTTCTTATTATAGAAGGATGACTTACATTTCTTTCAGTAGAAAAACCTCATGTTGTTTCATTCACATTGCCACGTATTTTTGACCTGCTGCTCCTTTGTATTGTCTTCAGTTATGTGTGCTTTTCTCTTTTGTCCACGTCCTATCAATATCTAAAATTACCAGAGAGATCTCATATGGCCTCACTGGTTTCTACTTGATGACTCTTTATTTTCATTATAATCCTTCCAATTGCACAGCCAGAGAATATCAGTCTTTAGAATAGGTATAGAGGGAGGATAAAGAGGGGGGTGCATGCGTCGG
>NW_007739926.1:4902-11318 GCF_000696425.1 Galeopterus variegatus
TGATTGCTGTGTCTCCCCCCCCCCCCATTTATTTGTTTGTATATTTATTTATTTATTTATTTTAATTAGCTCCCACATACAAGTGAGAACATGTAGTATTTCTCTTTCTGTGCCTGGCTTATTATATCTTGTCTGTTTTTTTCAATGTTTTATGTGGGAGAGCAAATAGGTTTCCTGTCACTCTATCTTGGTCAGAAGTGGATGCCCAAGGGTCGATCTTCTTATTATAGAAAGATGACTTACATTTCTTTCAGTAGAAAAACCTCATGTTGTTTCATTCACATTGCCACGTATTTTTGACCTGCTGCTCCTTTGTATTGTCTTCAGTTATGTGTGCTTTTCTCTTTTGTCCACGTCCTATCAATATCTAAAATTACCAGAGAGATCTCATATGGCCTCACTGGTTTCTACTTGATGACTCTTTATTTTCATTATAATCCTTCCAATTGCACAGCCAGAGAATATCAGTCTTTAGAATAGGTATAGAGGGAGGATAAAGAGGGGGGTGCATGCGTCGGAATCAACTGTGGACATTTTCCAAACTACATACCCTTCACGCAGTTTTCTTATGTTTCCTTGGTGGAGTATTGTTAACTTAGTGATAAACTCTGCATTGTTACTGATTAGAATGTAACTCATCCCCTCGTCAATGTTTTCAAAATGTCATCAGAGGATCATCTTCATGCTTGTTAAAGGGATATATTCCTAGGCCTGATACTAGACTTCCTAGAGAATCTTTGGGAATGGAAACCAGAAATCTTATTTTTAACTGTCTGCCCAAGTGACTCCTCCTAAATGCCAAGGTTTGAAAACCACTCCATGGGGAAGGAACTTCATATAGACTTGGAAACATATTCTCTTTCAGGGCTTCCAACCACGAAAGCATATCTTTTTTTTTTTTCCTCTAAATGTTTTAAAAGTCTTCTTGTCTATTGTCTATGATATATACTCAACTATTCCAATTATTCCCTTCTTTTGTTTTTGGAATTCCAAGTAAGGATAGTCAGGTAGTAATATTATTATAAATATATAAAACCATGATGTGTAGTTATAAGAGCAGAATATGGGGAATAATATGACTCTGAACTTTAAAATTTCTGAAAAGTTTTATTAAAGGCTCACATTTTATCACACATAATTAAATTTTTGAACATTTCTATATATAAAGTTTCCAAAAATGCACCATGCACATTTTCAAGAGACAGGATTCACCTCACAGTGCTAGATAATTAATTTAGAAAGTTACTTTTTAAAAAATGTTCATCATGATTTTATAAATCAAAATTTTAATTATTTGGACTTTTCTAAAGATATGTAGTCATCAGTTTAAATGAGGAATCTCCCAAATGGAAAAATATATGTGGCATCAAATGTGATCACCAAAAACATTAAATAATTTGTATGAGTAATATTAGCATTGTTAACATTTTTCTTTATACTGTTCTTTAAAAAATGTTTATAAAGTCAATGTGATAAAAGTACAATACTGGGAAATTCCATTGAACATGCTTATTATTTATCATTGTTATAAAAGCAAACTGAAGTCCCACCTCCATAATTAATGCTTTATATTTTTATTGATTTTCTGGATGATTACGACCCAAGGTAAAATTTTAGTATACATAAAAAAAATCTTTAAATTTCAAACAGAAGCATTATTATTTGCTCTCAAGTATAGAATAGCACTGTGAGTCATTGGCCATCAAATGGAAAAAATGCCTTATTGTAAACAAAGCTTCATTTTATTGTTGATATAAAAGCCCTAACTCTGAAAGTAACCTAGGAGGCATTGTGAGTGGTTTTCTGTGAAAAGAAATAAAACCAAATGATCAATGAAGAGACTAAAGTATAGTCCAGACTCATGATCAAGCAGAAATCCTCATATCCTAGTTTTTCCAGCTAGACTGACAAAGGATATTAAAATTAAATGGGACCAAGGTGGTGGGGGGCTGAGAGTCTTGGCCACGCCATGCCCCGACACCTGCAACCAGCCCAGTGACGATCACTGAGCCGCCATAGGAAGTGCCCTGGTCTATCCTGAGTTGGAGCTGTGGGGGGCTGAGAGCCTTGGCCATGCACCCCTGACACCTGCAACCAGCAGTGATGATCACTGAGCCACCACAAGAAGCACCTTGGGCTCCTGAGCTGGGGCAGTGGGGGGCAAGGGCTTCAGCCACACACCCCTGACATCTGCACCCAGCCCAGCAATGACCAAGACACCCCTGGAAGCCCTCTGATCTCCTCTGCAGGAATGAGGGGGTGCCACAAGCCTCAACCCTGCCCCTCTTCCTTCTTCCTTCTTTCACCCTATTTTCTTCCCCCAACAACATCATAGAATGTAAAAAAATAATATTAGTAAATAAATAAACTTAAAAAGATAAATAAAATTAAATGGGATAAGTTGCAAGTGAGGATATAACTGAAGACTTTTGGCTCAGTATTCCCCCTCTCAAAGAAGTGAAGCCACCTCTCAAAGGTGTTTTACTGGTTGATTATATATGTAATATTCTTCTTCTAATTATACAGGCTTACTATATTGCTATAACAGAGTAAAGCACTTCTAAGGCACTTCTGTGATTCCTTAGTTCTAGAAGGACCAAGCTGAAAATGGAAGATTCTTAATCAGAGTGTTTTGACTTTTCTAATTTAACTGATTTTAAGTAATACCAAGATATCTCAACACTTCACATTTAAAGACATATATTAAAATTTTTGTTGAAAATATTCAATCATTCATTCATTCATTTATTAAACAAAAGTATTTTGAACACCCACTATGCCTTCATACAGTGCACTAGGAGATTTAAATCTCTTGCTTCAATTTTCATTAGACTCATTTATCTATGTTCCCCTAAAAAAGGACAGCAAAAATCTTTATTACTTAGCTCTCATTCAACAAGTGTCTCTTCCATGTTTTCCCTGATCATCTCAACTAGAAATTATGCTTCTCTTCTCTTCACCATATAATCATGTATCAATTTTTTATTTTACTTAATTTAGTTTCATATCTCACCTTTCAATTTAGTCCATAAACTCCTGGAGGACTGGAGTCCTTGCTCCACAGTCCTGTTCATTTATTTAACAGGTACGATACCAGGCCAGGCATTATGTTAAATGTAAAGGTAGATAAGACACAGCTGCCATCATCAGTTTGATTTTAGCTTAATTGGCAAAATAAGATATATAATTATCTCGATATGACTTCTATAAATTGCCTTACATCTAAAAATGTGTGAACTTGAGCTGAAGGTTTTTCCCTGCATTCCTGGCTCTTGCTTCTTTATATACCTCACATAATTTAACATGATGTCATGGACGAAGTAGGGACTAAATAAATGTGTTGGATGCATATTTGTTGAAAGAAGTTTTTAAGATTTTGATATTAGGCCCATGAAATTTCTCTTTTTTGCTCATGCATTTTATAAAGCTACCCACTGTGATATTTTATTACATTTTCATTTCAGATTCTGGTGGTTCATAACTAATATAAGGAGGCAGAAATCTTAATAAATATACAAGGCAGCAATGTACGGCAAAAATAGTATTGAGCTTTGAGTCAGGGAATCTGCTCTTGACTTCAGCTCCTCCATTTTCTAGTTGAGTGAATTGGGTCATTAGTTAACCTCTGACTTTGGGTCTCAGTTTCCTGTTCTGTAAAACAAGGATAATAAAAGCCACCTGACAATGTTGTTGTGAGGCACAAATGAAAGAATGAATTTAAAAGCACTTGGTAAACTGAAAAGCATTTTTTTCAATGATATTGTGAGCTCACAGGCTGTTTGTGGTCAGTAAAAGGGTACCACGCAGTCAAGCACAATAAGACCATTCATTGCTTCCATGCCTTGCCAGCCTGACATGCCACTGACGCCTAATCAGCTTAGAAAAGTCACATTTTGTCACTGAATCTCAGTCTTTCTAACCACAACCTGAAAAGATGCCTTACACAGAGAAAGGAATAGTGGAATGCAGCACACCATGACTTCAGCACTAGGTGTCAAGCCTTCAGAAATCTTTATAATAAAGGTAATAGGCAAATATACCATTGCTATTCATACATTACTAGCAGCTTTCAATTATGGAAAGCTCTTTTCGCTCCAGGCTGTGTGCAAAGCACTTTATAGACATCATTTTAGCTCAGTATATCGATGGAAATCTCAAATTGCAGTCAGAAGATACCAGTCTGAATTGGACTGCACCACAGTAAAAACGTCAAGAATAGATTCTGGAGTCTCAAGACCTGAATTCAAATCCAGGCTTTATCCCTTAAACTAAGCGATTTCTAATTCCTGCTTCCTCATTTCTTATTTTAAAAAAATGGGGTTATGGGCCGGCCTGGTGGCGCACTGGAGAGTGCACTGCTTGGGAGCATGGCGGCGCTCCCGCTCAGGGTTCGGATCCCATGTGGAGACCGGTTCCCGCTCACTGGCTGAGCGTGGTGCGGGCGCAACACCGAGGGTTGCGATCCCATTGCCAGTCAGTAAAAAAGACAAAAAGGGGGGGAAAAAAATGGGGTTAGGACAAGTTCCTGCTTCATAAGGTTGTTTGAGGATTAAGTTCACGAAATGCATGTAGAGCATATGCTGAGTTTCTAGCTCAATGTCAGATTTTTTTTCAGCATCTCCATCCACCTGCAAATTACTTTGAGCACACTACTTAACCCTTCTAGACCTCAATTTCCTTGTCTGTAAAATGTGGACATCAAGACCTATGTCATTGTACCCTTGTGAGTATTGAGTTAGATAATATATAAACTGTAAAACACTACAGATACTTTAATTCATATTATCCCCTCATTCTCTTCTTTTCTAGTTTATTCTTTATGCTAACCTTAGTAAACTACCATGAAATTCTCTGAAAGGAAATTCTGGAATAAATTAAAATTATAAGAAAAACCTGCATTTTATCACCAAGAGCGATTACCTCCCTTGGACTATCAGTGCTTCACATTAGTGACAGCCCCAGAGTCATCCATTGTCAGAGAACAATGTGGATGGGTGTCAGCAATCCTTAGGATGCAGAGGGCTGGTGGATGCCTGGGGAACATCTCTTCTGCTGATTCACTGGATGGCAAAGAACAGAATTCCCAGATGTTCACCCTTGCTATTCCCACAGGGCCTAAAAAGGATTACAAGAGGGATCAATATGAGTTCTTTCCTGTGACAGGAATAAGGAGTGAGGGAATAGAGAGGCATCCTGTTGAGGTGAATAAGCATATGGGAAGAACTGAAATAATTTTTGGCTCACAGTTCTCAAGGCCTGGGCCCACTGACATGTACTAACAGTTTATCCTCCTCCTCAACTGTGTGTATACATTAGACTTTTCTAAGTTAAGAAGATTCATGACATTATGAAGTGCCATTTCTTAAAGAGAAGTCAAGGTATCCGTTCCTCCTTTAATAAATGCAAGTACTCAGACCGAAGGAAATATACTGCTTAATAGCCCACATACAACTCCTTGAATTTAACAAATATAAACATTAGTACTAGACCATAAGAGTGATTTTACAATAACAGAATTTACTTAATATTTTAAATGATACTTTCATCTTTGGTTGTGCTTGGAATGAGAAACTGCAAGGAGTCCATGTCAGTAAACTGACTCAATGTAGACAACCAGAGGGTGCACTAGCTCCATTTTGTGTGGCATAAACATCCTACACATACGTATATGAGCAATAATAGTGGAGAAATTACTGGGGCATTACTGTAATAAAGTTTAGTATTCCCTAAATTTTTTTTAAATTTTATATTAATTTATCAATATACAATTTAGTTGATTTTCTTATACCTTTACCAATTCCTCTTCCCCCCTCCGCTCCCCCCTCTCCCACATCAACATCATATCTGTTCACTTGTTTTAACAAATTCAAGGAGTTGTTGTGATTGTTATGTTTTCTTCCTCCCACAACCCCCTATTGATTTGTTTGAATATTTATTTATTTATTTTTATCTCCCACAAAATAAGTGAGAACATGTGGTATTTCTCTCTCTGTGCCTGGCTTACTTCACTTAATATAATTTTCTCTAAGTCCATCCATGTTGCTGTGGATGGTAGCATTGCATTCTTTTTTATAGCAGAGTAGTATTCCATTGTGTAGATCTATCACATTTTCCTTATCCAATAATCTGCTGATGGGCATTTGGGGTGGTTCCAACTTTTGGCTATTGTAAATAGTGCCACAATAAACACTGGAGTACAGATATCCTTTCGACATGATGATTTCCATTCATCTGGGTATATACCCAGCAGTGGGATAGCTGGGTCATATGGTAGATCTATCTGTAATTGTTTGAGGAAACTCCATACCGTTTTCCATAAAGGCTGCACCATTTTGCAGTCCCACCAACAGTGTATGAGGATTCCTTTTTCTCCACAACCTTGCCAGCATTTATCATTCTCAGTCTTTTGGATATTA
>NW_007739926.1:12221-13055 GCF_000696425.1 Galeopterus variegatus
TCTCAGTCTTTTGGATATTAGCCATCCTAACTGGAGTGAGATGGTATTTTGAAGTGGTTTTAATTTGCATTTCCCAAGTACTGAGTGAGATTGACCAGTTTTTTATTTGTCCATTGGCTATTCATATAACTTCCTTTGAGAAAAGCCTATTCATCTTCTTTGTCCATTTTTTAATCGGGTTACTTGTTTTTTGCTATAAAGTTGTTTGAGTTCCTCGAATATTCTGGATATTAATCCTTTGTCAGATGTATATTTTCAAATATTTTTGCCCACTTTGTTAGTTGTCTTTTCACTCTGTTAATTGTTTCTTTTGCTGTGCAGAAGCTATTTAGTTTGATATAATTCTATTTGTTTATTTTCCCTTAAGTGGCCTGTGCTTTTGGGGTTGTATTCATGAAGTCTGTATCCAATCCTACTTCCTGGGGTGTTTCACCTATGTTTTCTTTAAGGAGTTTTATTGTTTCAGGATATATATTTAATTCTTTATTCCATTTTGAGTTGATTTTGGTATATGGTGAGAGATATGAGTCTAGTTTCATTCTCCTATATATGAATATCCAACTTTCCCAGCACCATTTGCCAAAGAGGCACTCTCTTCCCCAGTGTGTAGACTTGGTGCCTTTGTCAAAGGTCAGATGGCTGTAAGTGTATGAGTTGATTTCTGGATTCTCTATTCTGTACATTGATCCATCTGTTTTTATGCCAGTACCATGCTGTTTGGATTATTATAGCTCTGTAGTATAGTTTAATGCCAGGTTGTATTATGCCTCCAACTGTATTTATTTTTTTTGCTCAGGATTGCTTTGGCTATTATTAGTATTTTGTTATTCCACA
>NW_007739926.1:14126-22466 GCF_000696425.1 Galeopterus variegatus
TTTCCTTCTCTTCTCTGATTGCTCTGGCTAGTACTTCCAACACTATGTTGAATAGGAGCGGCAAGAGTGGGCATCCTTGTCTTGTTCCTGTTCTTAAGGGAGAAGTTTTCAACTTTTTCCCATTCAGGATGATATTGGTGGTGGGGTTATCATATGTGGCTTTAATCGTGTTGAGATACTGTCTATACCCAACTTGTAGCAAGTCTTTATCATGAACAAATGTTGAATTTTGTCAAATGCTTTTTCATCATCTATGGAGATGATCATATGATTCTTATCTTTGATTTTACTGATGTGATGTATCACAGTTATTGATTTGCATATGTTGAACCCACATTGCATTCCTGGAATGAATTCCACTTGATCATGCTGTATAATTTTGTGTATGTGTTGCTGTTTTCTGTTAGCTAGTATTTTATTGAGGATTTTTGCATCTATATTCATCAAGGATATGGGCCTGTAGTTTTCTTTCTTTGTTGTATCTTTGTCTGGTTTTGGTATCAGGACGATGTTTACCTCATAGAATGAGTTTGGGAGAATGGCCTCTGTTTCAATTTTTTGGAATAGTTTGTAGAGAATTGGTGTCAATTCCTCTTGAAGGTTTGGTAGAATTCTGCAGCTAAGCCATCCATTCCTGGGCTTTTATTTGTTGGGATACTTCTGATAATGGCTTCAATCTCTTTTATTGTTATTGCTCTGTTTAGATTTTCTATATCTGCGTGGCTCAGTCTTGGTGGTTTGTGTGTGTCCAGAAATTTATCCATTTCCTCCAGATTTTCAAATTTGTTGGCATATAGTTATTTATGGTAGTCTCTAATGATTCCTTTTATTTCTGAGGTATCAGTTGTAGTATCACCTTTTTCATTTCTGATTTTTGTTATTTGTGTCTTTCTCTTCTTTTTGTAGTTAGACTAGCTCATGGTCTGTCAATTTTATTAATCTTTTAAAAAAACCAACTTTCATTTCATTGATTTTTTGTATTACTTTTTGGGTTTCTATTTCATTTAGTTCTGCTTTGATCTTTATTTCTTTCTGTCTACTAACTTTGGGTTTGGATTGTTCATTTTTCTAGTTCTTTAAGGTGAAGTGTTTTGTTGTATACTTGCCATCTTTCCATTCTTCTGAAGTAACCATTTAATGTGATAAATTTCCCCCTTAATACTGCTTTTGCAGTATCTCACAGGTTTTGGTATGATGTGTCATTATTTTCATTAGTTTCAAGAAATTTTTTGATTTCATGTTTAATTTCTTCTTGAACCCAAAGTCATTAAATAGAATGTTGTTTAATTTCCATGCATTTATATAGTTTCCAGAGTTTCATTTGTTATTGATTTCTAGTTTTAATACATTGTGATCTGAAAAAATACATGGAATTATTCCAATTTTTTTGAATTTGTTGAGACTGATTTGCAGCCTAACATGTGGTCTATCCTGAAGAATGTTCCATGTGCTGATGAGGAGAATGAATAGTCTGAAGTTGTTGGATGAAATGTTCTGTAGATATCTGCCAAGTCCAATTGGTCTAAAGTATTGTTTAGATCTGTTTTTGTCTGGTAATTTTTGGCCTAGATGATCTGTCCAATGTTGATAGTGGGGTGTTAAGATCACCTACTATTATGGTATTAGTGTCTATGTTATTATTCTTCAGGTCTAATAGTGTTTGCTTTATAAATGTGGCTGCTCCGATGTTGGTGCATATATATTCATGATTGTTATGTCTTCTTGATGGATAGATCCTTTTATAATTCTATAGTGGCCTTCTTCATCTCTTTTTTTGGCTTTTGTTTTAAAGTCTATCTTACCTGATATAAGAAGAGCTACTCCAGCTTGTTTTTCATTTCTATTTGCATGGTATACCTTTTTCCATCCTTTCACTCTTAGTCTATGTGTGTCTTTACAGGTGAGGTTGTTCTCTTGAAGGCAGTATATTGTTGGGTCCATCTTTATAATCCATTCAGTCAGTCTGTGTCTTTTGTGGGGGGAGGTTAATCCTTTTACATTAAGAGTTATTACTGAAAGGTGTTGATTTACTCCTAGCATTTTGTTGATTTTTGTGTAGATGTCTTAAGTACCCTTTGTTCCTTTCTTTCTGATTTATTGTCTTCCATTTGTTGGTTTCTTGGAGTAGTAGATAAACATTTTTTTCTCTTTATTGTTAGCATTTTATTATACTGCTAGGATTTGTTCTTTCTTCAGTATTCATGGTAATGATGGTTGTTTTTCAGGTTCTAGACCAAGTAATCCCTTGAGAATTTCTTGTAGGGCTGGTTGTGTGGTAGTGAACTCCTGCAGTTTTTATTTGTCTGAGAAATATACTATTTGTCCTTCATTTTAGAAGGATAGCCTTGCTGGGTAAAGTATTCTTGGCTGGCAATTTTTATCTTTTAGTGTTTTGAATATATCATCCCATTCTTTCCTGGCTTTTAGGGTTTCCAATGAAAAATCTGATGTTAGTCTGATTGGGTCTCCCTTATAAGGTGACTTGATGCTTCTCTCTTGCAGCTTTTAAGATTCTCTCTTAAAGTTTTGCAAATTTGACTATAACATGTCTTGGGTAAGACCTTTTTGGATTGAATATGTTTGAGGATCTTTGAGCCTCCTGATTCTGAAGATCTGTGCCTTTCCCTTTACCTGGGAAGTTTTCTGCTATTTCACTGAATATGTTTTCAATGCCATTTCCTTTTCCCTCTGACTCTGGAATACCCATGATTCAGATATTTGAGTGCTTAAAGTTGTCTGTTATCTCTCTTAGATTTTCTTCAATTTTTTAAATTCTTTTTTCTTTTCTTTTCTTTCTTTCTTTCTTTCTTTTTTATTTTTTATTTTTGTTTATTTCAAACAGGCCATCTTCAAGGTCAAGTCAGAAGTTCTCTGTTCTGCTTGTTCTAGCCTGCTGGTTAAATTCTCTGTTGCGTTTTTTACTTTGTTGAATGAATCGTTCAGCTTCACAAGTTCTGCTACATTCAATTTCAGGGCATTGATATCTTTGTACATTTCTTCTTTCAGGTCCTGTGTACTCTTTTCTCATTTCATTTGGTTGTCTAACTGAGTTTTCTTGTATCTCATTTATTTTCCTTAGAATTGTTGCTTGAAATTCCTTGTCTGTCATTTCAGACTTCCTGTTGTATAGGATCTACAACTTGAGAGGTTATTTTCTTTGGTGGTGTCATACTTTCCTGGTTTTTCATATTTCTGATATCTCTCCTTTGGTGTTTAGTCATTGTGGCAGAGGGTTTCATGGTCCATTCATCTCACCCTGGTTTCTGTCTTATATCCTTCAGGGACTGCCAATTCAGTGTAGCTGCCTCAGGGCCTGTGATCCAGTGGCTTGGGCCTCTCTGGGGGGCAGGGACTCACCTTGGCTGAGGGTTCTGCAGAGGGGTGGCTGCCAGTACCCAGTATACCCCAATTTTTAAAGCCTTTAACAACATTTACTATTTTTCAGGTTCTAATTACATAAACCATCAACTAATAGTAGTATGGCCATATGAATAATACAGATAGCAGCACCATTTAACTGTTAAACATTTTATCAGTTTTAGTTATTACACCTCAGTGGTCCATACCTTTGCCTCTTTTAAGGCTCACCTTACATTATTACTCCTCTTAGATTCAACTCATTTGTTTCCATCCAGTTAGAAATCATCTTTTTTCCTACATTCTCACTAAATTTTTTCACTACCTCTATTATAACATTTGTCACAGTCTATAAATATTAGATTTATTATGTGTGTGTTTGGTTTCCAGAAAGGATTCCACAAGCCTAGAAAGCAGGCTCTGTCCTGCTAATTTTTGTGTAAGACCCTCCCTTCCTTATCCCCTTCTCCAATAGGAGTTTGCACCTGGTTGGTATTTAATGATTTTCTCAGTGATTTTTTAAAAATATTATTCATTACTTCAGTTAGATTTTAACTATGATGGTATCCTACTTTCACCCCTTATAAAAACATGTGATTATCTGCTACCAGCCAGATTTATTCTGTGCCTTTCTCTCAGCAATATAGGCCATTACCCCCTGTGGTTCCTAGGGTGATACTTTCTCGCCATGCTGTCTGTGGTAAGTGGCAAGCAGTGCTTTTCCCTAGTGAGAAGGAAGTCAATGGGCTGTATTTTACTGTGACAGGTAGGCCATTTGACTTGAGCCTTATTATACTTGATAGTTACCTTTAAGGAATGTCTTTTTCAATTGTTTATTTTTCAAGTCTCTTGTCAGTTCTAACTATGAAGAACAAAAGGGGAACCCTGAATTTACTAATGTGCACCCAGAATACAAAAAACACTATTGCACATGGGCCCAAGAAGATATTTCAGTCTAATGAAACCCACATGTATTTACTGAGTACCAGTTAGGGGCAGGGTACTATGCTAGACAGTATAAGGGTACTACAAAAATGAATAAACTCTAACAATCTACTCATGAATATTTAGGGGGTAAAAATATATATATCTCCACACATACATATATATAAACATTTGAAGTTATCTGAATTACTTTTAAAAAGAGACAATAAAAGATGCCAAAAATATCCAATTTGGTCAAAGCTTTAATAATAGACACTCATTTCAGGCAACTTGGCTGTACTTGTCAAGCCATTTACTGAGTTTTTCATTGGAGGTAATGTTGGCATTTCAGACAAAGCAATCTTTACTGAGGAGGACTGCTGTAAGCATTACCAGAGATTTAGTATCCCTGGCTACTGTCAATGCGAGAACCCATAACTCTCCTGTATATTTCCAAATGCCCTCAAGGATAGTAACCTCAGTTGTGCACCAACTGTATCAGTCAAAATAGTCTAGGTTATGTATAGTAACAAACAACTTTAATCCTTAGGATCTTAATATGACAAACATTAATTTTTTTCTCACCCTACATGTCCAAAGCAGGTCAAGAGGAGTATCTGCTTATCCTAATTTCCAGGGACCAAGACTGATGAGGCTCTATTGCAATATGTACATCTGCAGTCACTATGGCAGTAGTGACCACATAAGGCTGTGTTGGAGAGAAGGGGCAGAGAGCAAAAGCACTGCAGCTGCAAAGGTTAGAAAGAGTCAACAAAGTGCAATTATTGAAGGTGAAGAGCACACTTTGAGATGCAAAACCTAAGGCTGTGTTGGAGAGAAGGGGCAGAGAGCAAAAGCATTGCAGCTGCAAAGATTAGAAAGAGTCAACAAAGTGCAATTATTGAAGGTGAAGAGCACACTTTGAGATGCAAAACCTAAATCCCTTCATTCCATAGACACAGTTTTGCTCCATGAAGAAAAGAAGGTAGAGTTAAATAAGGAAACCACCAAGAAGCCACATATACAGGAAGCAAACCGTTGCTGTGGCAGTGTAGGAGAAAATGACTTTGAATTGTAAAGGCCCAAATCTATCTATTCAATTCATTGAGGAAAAAAATAAGGCTTCATGAATTCACATATTACTCCCTGAACCCTGGGGATAATCCCAGCTGGCCTGGAACTTGGTTCTGGCTCTGTCTGGATGAAAATCTCCTCTTCATAGCTGGGAACACACCATTTCAAAGACACTTAAATAGAATATTCAAAGATACACTAAGAAAAAAGAGAAATAATGGAAGAAACAAGAAAAATAAGTGGTGGATTCATTCATAACAAAACCCAGAAAAAGATCGTCATAGAGCATATAAACATAATGACCAAAATTTTTTCACTGAATATTAAAAATATAAGGAAACAATCAAATCTATGAAGCAAAAGTTCAAAGCACAAATAAAAGAACTTAGGAACAGGATGATTAGACACCAGGGCAAGATGAAATATGAGTTGTTAGAGCTCAGTAAAAGCAGCGCGAGAGAAAAATGAAACCATCAGTTACAAGGACAAAAATGGTGGAATATGGGTGAGAACAGACACTTCTATAAATACATAAAGAGCAAAGATAAAATAAAAAAGGAAATAAATGAAATGGGTTAGTAAGAAAATAAAAGAAGATACAACAGTTTATATAATTGGAATCCGTAGAGAAAAAAAAATGGAACAAATGTTTAAAGTACAGGCCCATGTTGACAACAGTACAGGAGGAAGAAGTGTTGTGGCTGTCACTCCCCTGGGCCCACGCCAGGCTCCCAGGTCACAGGTGAGGGGCTACAGCATGTCACTCTTCCTGTTATTTCCCGTCCATGTGCTGATGCTACTGCCCACTACTCTTGGGCCTCTGCCCACGCTAATGTGTGCAGAAGTAATAAAGCTTCCCTCAAACATACTCATCAGCAAAGGAGAAGAGCAGACTATTAGCTTCAGGGGAATATATAGAGGCTATTTCTTGTCACCAAAAGGCAGACATAAATCTTTCTGATCCCACGGGCTGGTATGGTCTGGCTGGGCCCATTTATGACAGGCGTTACAAAGGGATCATCACATGAAGCAGCTGCTGCTCATTCAGGAGAGGTGGAAAAGAGACACCTGTGTGACAGCATGAAAGTCCAGCAGAAGGTGGAAAGGAGTAGCTCTTCATCTGCAGGCATCTCTCAAGCTTCTGCTGTGGAAGTTAAAAGCCCAGATCTCTTTCTCTCTTAGAAATGGAGGCCCACCACAGAGATAGACCTGCAGAAATATAGGAGGGTCTTTTGCAGGAATCTATTTTTTACCTCAACAACAATATAAGACAGGATAACCATACATTAGAAATGAAGCTCCAGGGCCAGCCCGGTGGAGCACTGCTACAGTGTGCCGCTTGGGAGCGTGGCGGCGCTCCCGCCGAGGGTTTGGATCCCACATACAGACCGGTTCCTGCTCACTGGCTGAGCGGGGTGCAGGAGCAACACTGAGGGTTGCAATCCAGTGCCGGTCCCGGTCCAGTACGGGCACGACACTGAGGGTTGCGATCTGTTGCCGGACACGAAAAAAGACAAAAAAAAAAAAAAAGAAAGAAAAGAAATGAAGCTCCAAAAGACGACTGAACATGAATGAGCAACCAAAAAAATAGTATATCTGAGGAGACATATGAAGTTCCTTGAGGCTAATAATGAAAAAGTAAGGACAGAAAATACACAGGCAGAGGCTTAAAAGGCCAGTTTTCGAAAAGGATCCATTTAAAAAGGAGCCATATATGGAGCCGGGGACCGAACCCCCCCTCTCTCAACCAGGCACCCCGTGCCAGAACCTTGGGGCCTGCTCTGGAACCTGGGGCATGGAGAAGGGGACCGGACCACCCTCCAACAGCCAGGTACTCTGTGCCAGCACCTCGGGGCCTGCCTAGGGACCTGGGGCAAGAAGCTGGGGACCAGACTCCCCTCACAACCAGGAACTTTTGAACAGCACATCAGGGCCCTGCCCAGGGGCCCGAGGCATGGAGAAAGAGACCAGATCCCCCTCCCACAACCAGGCACACCATGCCAGCACCTCGGGGCCTGCCTGGGAACCTGGGGCATGGAGACAGGGACTGGACCCTCATGTCACAACCAGGCACCCTGCTCCAGTGCCCTGGGGCCCACCCAGTGTATGGAGCCAAGGACTGGATCCCCCTCCCACAACCAAGTGCCCCATGCCAGTGCCTCGGGGACTTCCCTAGGACCTGGGGTATCGAGAAGGGGACTGGAGCCCCTCCCACAACCAGGAACACTGCACCAGTGCCTTGGGGCCTGCCTTGGGACCCAGGGCATGGAGAAGGGGACCAGATCACCCTCCTACTACCAGGCACACCACACCAGTGCCTTGGATTTGCCCGTGGACCTGAGGCATGGAGAAGGGGACTGGACTCCCATCCCACAACCAGGCACCCCACACCAATGCCTAAGGGCCCATTCGGGGACCCAGGGTATGGAGAAGGGGACTGGAGCCCCCCTCCCACAACCAGGCACACCGTGCCAGTGCTTTGGGACCCACTCAGTGACCCAGGGCATGGAACTGGGGATCAGACACTCTCTACAACCAGGCACACTGCCAGCACCACAGAAGAGGCCAAAAACATCTCCTCCATGTGGGGGGCCCACCATAGCTACCACAATAACCATGGCTGCCACGAAGGCAGCTAGATGCCACAACCACCACACAGATGGTCTCCAGGCACTGGAGTAAGTTGACACAAGGACAGTCACCAGCAGAAACCAAAGAAAAGAAGAGGATGCCTCTCTCCACAAAGCCCATTCCAGAGTGACAGAAGAAGCGTCTGCTCTACAATAATATTGGGGGACCTGAACATACCTCTCAGCATTGGACAGATCATCTAGGCAACAAATCAACAGAGTAACCATTACTCTTTCAGAAGGAGAGAGGAAATCTCGGGTAATTAGAGGTGGGAGGGGGGAGCGAGGGGGGACAGGGAGAGATTGGACAAGAGGCATAAAGAATAAGTATGATTTGTAACAATATATATGCTAG
>NW_007739926.1:23566-24790 GCF_000696425.1 Galeopterus variegatus
TCTTTTTTTTTAGTTAGCCTTGCTAATGCCTTGTCAATTTTATTAATCTTCTCAAAAAGCCAACTTTTTGTTTCATTGGTCTTTTGTATCATTTTTTGGGTTTCTATTTCATTTACTTGTGTTTTGTTCTTAATTATTGCTTTCCATTTACTAATTTGGGGGTTTGGATTCTTCTTGTTTTTCTAATTCTTTAAGGTGAAGTGTTACGTTGTTTAGTTGTCCTCTTTCCATTCATCTGAAGTAAGAATTTTATGTGATAAATTTGTCCCTTAGTACTGCTTTTGCAGTATCCCACAGGTTTTGGTATGGTGTGTCATTATTTTCATTTGTTTCCATAAATTTTTTGATTTCTTATTTAATTTCTTATTGGACCCATATGGTATTAAGTAGAATGTTATTTAATTTCCATGTATTTGTACAGTTTCCAGAGTTTCATTTATTATTGATTTCTAGTTTTAATCCATTGTAGACTAAAAAAAATGCATGGAATAATTCCATTTTCTTTTTAAATTTGTTGAGACTTGATTTGTGACCTAACATAAAATGTATTCTGGAGAATGTTACATGTGCTTATGAGAAGAATGAATATTTTGAGGTGGTTGGATGAAATGTTCTGTAGATATCTGCCAAGTCCAATTGGTCTAATGTGTTGTTTAGATCTTGTGTTTCTCTATTGATTTTTTGCTTAGATGATCTGTCCAATGTTGGCAGAGGGGTGTTCAGGTCACCTATTACTATGGTATAAGTGTCTATGTCTTTCTTTAGGTCTAATAGTCTTTGCTTCATAAATCTGGCTGCTCCAATTTTGGGCGCATACATATTTATGACTGTTATGTCTTCTTGTTGAATAGATCCTTTTATCGTTATATAGTGGTCTTCTTTATATCTTATGGTTTTTGTTTTAAAATCTATTTTATCTGATCTGAGAATAGCTACTCCTGCTTGTTTTTCATTTCTATTTGCATGGTATATCTTTTCTCACCCTTTCACTCTTAGTCTATGTGTGTCTTTACAGGTGAGGTGAGTCTTTTAAGGCAGCATATTGTTGGATCCATCTTTTTAATCCAGTCAGTCAGTCTGCGTCTTTTAATTGTGGAATTCAATCCTGTTATGTTAAGAATTATTGGGCCGGCCCGGTGGCGCACTGCTACAGTGCACCGCTTGGAAGCGCAGCAGCGCTCCCACCGAGGGTTCGGATCCCACATACAGACCGGTTCCCGCTCA
>NW_007739926.1:25840-27613 GCF_000696425.1 Galeopterus variegatus
TTTCTGATTTACTGTTTTTCTTCTGTGTTTGTTGGTTTCTTCAGGTAGTAGATATACTATATCTGGGAACTTTTCTGCTGTTATTTCATTGAATATGTTTTCAATGCCATTTCCATTTTATTCCCCTTCTGGAATACCCATGATTTAGATATTTCAATGCTTAAGGTTGTCTGTTATGTCTCTTAGATTTTCCTCAGGTTTTTAAATTCTTTTTTCTCTCTCTTTTTTTTGTCCTCCTGTATTACATCAATCAGGCCATCTACAAGGTCAGAAATTCTCTCTTCTGTTTGTTCTAGCCTGCTGGTTAAGCTTTCTGCTTTGTTTTTAATGTTGTGGAATGAATCCTTCAGCTTCTCAAGCTCTGGTACATTCTTTTGTGGGCTTTTGTTTCTTTGTGCCTTTCCTCTTTCAGGTCCTGTATACATTTTCTCATTTCTATGTGTTATCTAACTGAGTCTTCTTGTATCTCATTTAATTCCTTAGAATTGTTGCTCAAAATTCCTTGTCAGTCATTTCAAGGACATCCTGTTCTATAGGATCTAGAACTTGACAGTTACTATATTGCTTTTGTGTGTTGTATGTTCTTGGTTTTTCA
Organism: Galeopterus variegatus; assembly: GCF_000696425.1. NCBI lineage: Eukaryota > Metazoa > Chordata > Mammalia > Dermoptera > Cynocephalidae > Galeopterus > Galeopterus variegatus. Next base: position 26,436 of record NW_007739926.1, read on the forward strand.
TATTTCTAGTATCTCTCTGTTGGTGTTTAGTCATTGTGGCAGAGGCTTTCTTTCATGGCCCACTTGTTCCACCCTGCTGTCTGCATCAGTGGCAGGGAGTCTTGCTGATGCTCAACTGACTGTTGCTGCCTTGGGTCCTGAAGGTCAGTGGTTTGGGCCTCTAAGGGGTGGTGACTCACCTGGCCTGGATCTCATGGGGGCTGCCATAACTAAAAATTTTGGCATTCCCTTATCTATGGGCCCAGTTTCATAGCAATTGCCTAAATTTTGTATAAAAGCTTTATTGAGATCTTTTTTAATGGGTGAGGGTATAATTTGGTAAGTCCTTTAAAAAAAAAAATTCTGGTTGTTATTATTGTGACCATACTCTAAGTTATAAAACTTTAGGATGTCAGTCCTTGATTTCTCCATAAACTGAAGAGGATCCAGTATTGTTTTAAGAAAAATCTTTGTTCTGCACCATTAAAGCCTTCATTCACTTTTGAGTTGATGTAGGATAGACAAGATTCAGGCAAAGCTCATCATAGCCTCCTCAATTTTCCTAAGAAGGTGTCATTCCAGAATCCAGCTCATCTGAGCCTTAGAAACATAACATGAACTTCAGGGTCAACAACATATCTGTGCTCAGATGAGGAAAATAATACTTACTAAGATGCTTGAAGCATGTGCAGTTTTTTTATTTATCAATACTACAAAGCACAATTAGGCAGTTCTATGAAAAACTGCATACCTGGGACTACATTATGGCTACTCAGAGAAGTGATTTTTCTAAACTATACTTCGTTATGATGCCATCAACCTAAAAAGATGAGAAGCAGCCTTATGAACCTCATTGTTTTGATTCCTAGCTTTGAAAATATTCTTTACAGTGCCTTCTTTTTCAGAGACAACAGAGAGAAAAAAATTATCCTTGGCCTTAGTTCCAGGAATAGATGTTATAGTTGTACCAAAATTGTTTTCTATTGTGAACACTTTAAATTATGTAAATCTCCGATGTGGTTTTCAGAAAGCACAGGATTGAACTTGTGGCCCACCTTCAGTTTACAGGATTTTGTGTTTATAAATTCTCTTCACTCTTTTCTTATCTCTTCCACCTTTTTTTTCCTTTTTGTTGCAATGTACTAATTTAAATATTACTTGTCAGCTTTGATGGTGTTTTGCTTAAAAGCGTATATATT
>NW_007739926.1:27947-33138 GCF_000696425.1 Galeopterus variegatus
ACTTGTGGCCCACCTTCAGTTTACAGGATTTTGTGTTTATAAATTCTCTTCACTCTTTTCTCTTATCTCTTCCACCCTTTTTTTTCCTTTTTGTTGCAGTGTACTAATTTAAATATTACTTGTCAGCTTTGATGGTGTTTTGCTTAAAAGCGTATATATTTGTGAGTATTATTTTTGCATTTTTCAACATGGAAATAATTGTTTTGATACTTATCATAGTATATAAAGTTAAATTCTAAGAAGTCCCAGTTCTTCAGACCAAATGGATACCTTATCCTGAATATCTCTTTAATGATCTTATGTCATAACTTAGCTGCTAGCAACCAAGGCTCTTCTTAACAGACATACTGAACAAGTAGTCAATGGATTTCATATCTATAGGCCCAAAATCAGCTAAGCTGTTCATATGGTCATTTTTAAAAATTTCAAATATATGGGCTAAAACAAAAATATATGGGACAAGTAAAACAATTTAAGCTTCCACAGTTCCCTGGGGATAAATGGCACCTGGTTGTATTTCCCAGACAAACAAAAATTGCAGGTGTTTACCACCACAGAACCAGCCCAGCAAGAAATTCTCAAGAGAGTCCTGCAATTCTAAGTAGCCCCAGTTCTTCACACCAAGTAGAAAACTTATCCTGAGTCTGAAAAGGGATAATCACTGGAAAGTGATAATCACTATCACAAATCCAGAAGACATAACTATATTAGTCCATTTTGTGTTGCTATAACAGAATACCTGAGACTGGGTAATTTATAAAGAAAAGAGGTTTATTCGGCTTAAGATTCTGGGACAGCTGCATCTAGCATGGGCCTCAGGCTGCTTCTATTCATGGCAGGAAGTGGCATGGAGCTGGTAAGTACAAGCAGATCACATGGCGAGAGGAAGCAAGAGAGAGAGAGAAGGTGCCAGGGTCGTCTTAAGCAACGAGCTCTTGCGGGAATTAATAGAGTGAGAATTCACTCATTAACCCTCCCCCCACCCAGGGAGAGCATTAATCCATTCATGAGGGATCCGCCTCATGATTCAATCAGTTTCCAACACTGACACATTGAGGATCAAATTTCCATATGAGTTTTGGAGGGGACAACACATCCAAATTCCATCATTCCTCCCCTGGCCCCCCAAAACTCATGTCACTCTCACATACAAAATACAATCATTCTATCCCAACAGTCCGAAAAGTCTTAACTTGCTAGAGTACCAACTTAAAAGTCAAAGTCCAAAGTCTCATCTGAGACCAAAAGCAAAAGTCCTTCCAGCTGTGAACCTGAAAAACAAAACCAAATTTATCTACTGCTGAGATACATTGGTGGAACAGACATTGGGTACACATTCCCATTCCAAAAGAGAGGAGTAGCCCAGAAGAAAGGAGAAACAGACCCCAAACAAGTCTGAAACCCAGCAGGGCAGACATTATGTCTTAAAGCTCCAAAATAATGTTCTTTGACTACAAGTCCTGCATCCTGGACACGATTGGGCATCTGGGACCCAAAGCATCAGGCAGCCTCATTCCCACAGCTCTGCCAGGTGCAGCCTAGTGGGCTGTGCTGGTGCCTGCAACTTTTCCAGGCCGGTGTTCCACTCTGGTAGCTCCGTAAGTCTGGGGTCTCCATGGAGGTCCCGCTACCTTGGATCTACTAGATATTTCCCTCGTGGGGGCTCCCTGAGGGGGCTCCAACCCCACTTTCCTGCTCAGCATTGCTCTAGTAGATGGCCTCAGCAGTGGCTCCACCCCTGCAGCAGGTCCCTGCCTGGGCCCCAGGCTTTTCCATACATCTTCTGGAATCTGGGTGGAGGCTGCCACACATCCACTGCTCACATGTCCTGCTGGCCTGCAGACTTAACACAACATGGATGCCACTAAGGTTTTGGGCATCTACTCTCCAGGGCTGCTGCAGGAACCACACTTGGGGCTACTCCAGCCAGAGCAGCTGGGATGCAGGGAGCAGGATCCCAAGGGCAGCTGCACCCCAGGTCTGTCCTCCAGAATAACTCAGTCCTTCTAGGCCTCAGGGCCTGTGATGGGTGGGGCACCCTTCCAGACTTCTCAAATGCCATTAGGGCATTTTTTCCATTGTCCTGGTTCTTACCATCTGGCTGCCTCACCACCAAGATAATGTCTTTAGCAAACAGTTTATCAGCTTCACCCTTGCATTTTTCTCCTGCTCTCCACTTCTCTACCACATGGCCAGGCTGCAAATTTTCCAAAACTTTATGCTCTGCTTCCCTTTTAAATTCTGGCTTTACATTATGCCTTTGCTGCCATAACTCAGAGTAGGCTGTTATAAGTAGCCATGCAGTGTCCTTAATGCTTTGCTGCTTAGAAATTTCTTTGGCCAAATGCTCTGGTTTACAACTCTTAAGATCCACCTTCCACAAAATCCAAGGGCATGGACAGAGTGCGGCCAAGTTCTTTGCTATGGTGCAGCAAGGGTGATCTTCTGCCCAATTCCCAATAAGTTCCTCACTTCTATCTGAGACCTCATCATCCACATGGCCTTTACTGTTCACGTTTCTATCAGCATTCTGCTCACCACCGCATAAGTCTCTAGGACATTCCAAACTTTCCCTTGTCTTTTTCTCTTCTTCTAAGTCCTCCAAACTCCTCCAACCTTTGCCCATTACCCAGTTCCAAAGCTGCATCCACATTTTCAGGTATCTGCTTTGCAACACCCCACTCCTCAGAACCAATTTTCTGTATTAGTCCGTTTTGTGTTGCTATAACAGAATACCTGAGACTGGGCAATTTATAAAGAAGACAGGTTTATTTGGCTTAAGATTGTGGGACAGCTGCCTCTGGCATGGGCCTCAGGCTGCTTCTACTCATGGCAGAAAGTGGCAGGGAGCTGGCAAGTACATTCAGATCACATGGTGAGAGGAAACAAGAGAGAGGAAGCAAGAGAGAGAGAGAGGAGGTGCCAGGGTCTTTTTAAGCAACAAGCTCTCACGGGAACTAATAGACTGAGAACTAACTCACTAACCCCCCTCCCCCAGGGAGAGCATTAATCCATTCATGAGAGATCCACCCTCATGACTCAATCAGTTTCCAACACTGACACACTGGGGATCAAATTTCCACATGAATTTTGGAGGGGACAACACATCCAAACTCTTTCAAGAACTAAATCTACTGATAAACAAAAATGCAAATGAGAAAGTGAAAGAAGCTAAATCGTACCACCTCAAAAAACCAACAAAATTTGAAACTGAGTAGTACGAAGGGAAGAAAACAACATAAGATTTTTAAAACATCTAAAGAAAAAGTGATAAAAGTGATACAATGCCAGGTGTAAGAAGATAACCTTTCACTAACAATCCCAGATATAAATGGATTAAATTCCCCAGTCAAAAGACACAGACTCATGGATTGGATTAAAAAGCTAGTCCCAACCATATGCTGTCTTCCAGAGATTTACCTCACCTGTAAAGATGCACACATACTAATAGTGAAGGGATGCAAAAAGATATACCATGCATTCACCCCTGTGGCCCTGAGATGACAGTGGGTACCTTGAGATTATGGTGGAAGTCACAGACTTCAACCCTACCCATTACTGTCCATAACCAGGACAACCATGAAGCTGGAACCAAAAAACCCTGAAACTAAAGCCCCTGGGTCCCTGAGATTGGGAGCCAAGGGCCTTAGTCCCACCTACCCTCTCTCCTCCCCCACCACAAAAACATCTTAAGAGTATACTTATTAGACACAAATATTTCTCTGAGATGTGTAACTTATCTGCTCCTGTCCTTTACCAAGTTTTATTTTTAAGAGTTATTTTTTCATTAAGGATGGTAATCTTTGTGTTAAATTTGATCCTTATCAATTGACATTAATTAAAAAAAAATAAGCTTAGGTAGATGTTTTGAGGTACAAATAGATATAGTTGATTATTTTGTTTTGGGTTTCACATCTTAAGACAGCACCATGAAACTTGCTTTATAAAGTTTACAAAGATGAAATTAGTGATTTAGTAGCTCTATAGGTGTTCAGTCAAGCTAGGCATCCATAATTAACAATAACTTACTGCATGTTATCAAATGGCTAGAAGAGCGGAGATTTAAACATTCTCATCACAAAGAAATGACAAATTTTTATAGTGATGAAATTGCTAAATACCCTGATTTGATCACTACTTATTGTGTACATGTACTGAAATATAACTGTGTAGCACAAATATGTATAATCAATACATTCAATAATAATTTAAATTTAAAAATATATGTTCTTATGTACTATTTGAAAAAAATATTTAATACCATTATGATCTTTTTGNATTGCTAAATACCCTGATTTGATCACTACTTATTGTGTACATGTACTGAAATATAACTGTGTAGCACAAATATGTATAATCAATACATTCAATAATAATTTAAATTTAAAAATATATGTTCTTATGTACTATTTGAAAAAAATATTTAATACCATTATGATCTTTTTGTACATCTTCAATGTCTGTTGGTTTTTTGAAGTGGTAAGGTTTAGTTTCCTTCTCTTTCTCATTTGCATTTTTGTCTTACCAGTAAGTTTAGTTCTTTCTTCTGGAATTTGATAGTGATTATTGCTTTTCAGATTCTAAATGCAAGACTCCCTTGAGAATTTCTTGCAGAGCTGGTTAGGTGGTGGACAGCTGCAGTTTTTATTTGTCAGGGAAAATACACTATTTCTCACTCATTTCTGAAGGATAGCCTTACTGGGTAAAGTAATCTTGGCTGTCAATTTTTTTTTTTTTTTTTTTAGGATTTTTAAATACATCATCCCATTTTCTCCTGAACTGTAGAATTTGAGTTGAGAAATCTGCTCTTAGTCTGATGGGGACTCTCCCATAGGTGACTTGACACTTTTCTCTTGTTGCCCTTACTATTCTTTCTTCGTACTTGAGATTTGCCAGTATGCCTATAAGGTGTCTTAGACAGGATCTATTTGGATTGTACCTGCTTGAGGAACTTTGAGCCTTCTGTATCTGAAAGTCCATGTGTCTCGCTATAACTGGGAAGTTTTTGTTATTATTTCATTGGCTAGGTTCTCAATATCTTTTCCTTTTCTTCCCCTTCAGGAATACACATGATTTGGATGTTTGTAAACTTAAGGCTGTCTGCTAATTCTCTCAGATTTTCTTCGTTTTTAAAAATTCTTTTCTTTCTTTCTTTCTTTTTTTTTTTTTTTTTTTTTTTTGGTCCCCCTGG
>NW_007739926.1:34011-34728 GCF_000696425.1 Galeopterus variegatus
TTTTTTATACTCAATATATATTCGTTTTATTATTGACCCTAATTTCACTTAGGAGAGAACAAGAAAAAATTTTGTACAGGTTTAGCTATCTGGATATATTAATTTAGTTTTCATTTTGTTTTGATTTGCTATTTTGTTGTATGCATTTTCTTATCTGTTTACTTAAATGTGCTGTTGCTTCAATGCAAATTACCAATAACCTTGCCTTAAAAATCTTATTTATAAAACATGATTTCCACCACACACACATTTTTAAAAGTTTTATATCATGATCAATTTTGGACCCTATGAAAATAAAAATTAACACATAAGAGACTGGAACTTAAAAGGATAATTTTTATTTCTTTCCAGATTGCAGACATGAAACTAGATTGGTAATTATTTTGCTCATCGTTTTTATCATGTGTTTATAATACCTAATGCTCTAATTGTTGTTTTAGAAATGCAAAAACTGAAACAGTCTTAAGTAAGGGCACGTTATAAAGAAGGCTAACTTTTTTGCCCCACTGTTGCAGTATTTGTACTGTTACATGTTTAATACAAAATCAAAAATTATCAAGGAAGACTAGTATTTAGCTCTTCTAAAGTAATAAACTTACATATTATAGGCCTTACTGTCCAATATGGTAAAGACTAGCTGCATGTAAATAGCCTGTACAATAGCCAGACTTTCTCTGAGTAGTTTCTGCTATCTGCTTCACCAATAAGACTAAAAAT
>NW_007739927.1:0-28692 GCF_000696425.1 Galeopterus variegatus
ATTTAATAAACTTCTGAATTAGTGCCACCTTTACATCATTTGGCATGTAATGCATCTTATATTATATCATCCTAAAGTGGCATCATTTTATTTGATTTGTTTTTTGGCTCAGAATATAATGCTGACAATTTCCTTACAGATGATGAAATGAGCAATTCTCGTATTTTGTCAAGCATCTTAATTTTAGCTACTAATGATGTAACTGTTTAGCTAGTTTTTAATTTCCATCTGATGCTTTTTCTAACACAGCTTTAAAAAGATTTATATTTATTATTTATTTTGTATTCATAAACATTTGTAAGTATTGAGTTAAATAAAATGGCTCATTTGTGGCAAGGTGATGGCAGAGTTTGCTTTATACCATTCCTTTATTTGACACCGTTTTTAATGCAAATAAATTATATGAGCCGAGAAAGCAAAGAATCACAGGGTATACAAATACAAATTTGAGTAATTCTTACTAGTTGACTAATTTGTGACAGTTTATTTGGACCACTATGCTTCCTTTGCAAATGTGATAACTTTTTGTATCTAAATTAAGAGTTGACAATTAAGAAGACAAACTAAAGTATACATAAAAAATATACAGTTAAATATAAAATACTTAGGCACACTGTATGTTTTATTGCTTCAGAAACAGTTTTAAAAATAAGTCATCTGTATTCTTAAGAATGCCATTTAAAAATCATGTCAAGATTACATATGAAATAAGCAGAATAAAATTATTGAAATATAAATTTCACTTAAAACAAGAAAGTCCAAAAGTTTATAAAATATAAATATAATTTATGATCATGTATAAAATAATAAAAAAATTTCTAGTCAAAAAAACAAACATTTCACTGTAATTAATGAATTAAATTAAACAATGTTTAATAAAATATTTTTTTATTTCTGAAAGGAAAAGTCATCATAAAACTTGATCAAAAATTATGATTTAGGTAATTATTAAATTTTAAGTAGTTAAAAAGGAATCATTATCTCTAGAATGCCAGATAATGATAATATTTATAAAATAAAAATGATGAGAACACTTATCTTTTATTTACAGGATAAAAATACAAAAAGTAGTAACTCTAAAGGGAAGAAAAATTGAAAAAATTTTACGTACCTATAAAACAAAAGATTTCCATAATGATAAGTTGAGAGCGGATGAGCAATCAGGCTAACTGCTGTGATTCAGATGGTTCAACAGGAGAATCGTGAAATGGGCTAACAATCTGTCCATCTTTAATTTTGTTTTTACTTTTTGTCTTTTTTCGTGACCAGTAACGGGATCGCAACCCTCGGTGTCGCGCCCGCACCGCACTCAACCAGTGAGCAGACCGGTCTCTATATGGGATCCGATCCCTTGGCAGGAGCGCCGCCGCGCTCCCAAGCGCCGCACTCTACCAAGTGCGCCACTGGGCCGGCCCTGTCCATCTTTAATTTTAATTAAAACTAAATTTTTTTTAATTAAAAAAAAACACCTGACATGCAGGAAGCCTTACACACCAAACTAATAGTTATTGTGATTAGGAATGTACAAAGGCATCACACAAATAGTGTTTAAATAAATTTTCAACATTTGTAAATATCAGATAAATGTCCTCACATGGCAGAGAGAGAGGGCAAGTCCACATGAGAAATCAAATCAGCCAGAACCTTGATGTTGTACTTTGCAGCCTCAAGAATTGCAAGAAACAAATGCCTGTTGCTTAAGCCACCCAGTCTATATTTTGTTATGGCAGCCTGAGCAGACTAATACAGCAGGATAACGTAGTCATTGATAACATGAATTTTGGAGCCTGACATCCTGAATATAAATTGTGGTTTAGCATTACTAGTTTATGTGACATTGGGTTATATTTTATTTATTCTTCCTGTGTCTCAGATTTGTCATCTATAAAGTGACAATAACAATAGAACCTACCTCATAGGGTAGTTCTTAAAATTAAATGAGAAAATAGTTTAAAGCACTTTGTAACTAAGCATATAGGATATTCTCACTGCTCTTATTTATCTTAGTATTGGAAGTATTACCAGAACAATCAGGCAAGAGAAAGAAATAAAGGGCATCCAGATTGGAAAATATGAAGTCAAACTTTTCCTGTTTGCAGATGACATGATCCTATATATGGAAAAACTTAAAGACTACCAAAAAATTCCTAGAGCTGATAAACAAATTCAGTAAAGTTGCAGGATACAAAATCAATATACAAAAATCAATAGCACTTTTACACACTAACAATGAGATAGAAAAAGAAATCAAGAAAGCTAGCCCACTTACAGTAGTGACCAAAAAAGTAAAATACCTAAAAATCAAATTAACCAAGGAGGTGAAAGATCTCTACAATGAGAACTAGAAATCACTGCTGAAATATATTAAAGAGGACTCAAAATATGGAAAGACATTTATGCTCTTGGATTAGAATGATTAACTTTGTGAAAATGCCCACACTACCCAAAGCAACCTACAGATTCAATGTAATTCTCATCCAAATACCAGTGACATTCTTCACAGAAATAGAAAAAACAATCTTAACATTCATATAAAACAACAAAATGCCCCAAATAGAAGAGGCAATCCTGAGTAAAAAAAAAAAAAAATTAAATTAAATTAAATAAAACCAGAGACATTACACTTCCTGACTTCAAATTAGACTACAAAGGTATAGTAACCAAAATAGAATGGTGCCGGCATAAAAACAGACACACAACCCTTTGCTGCATTTTTAAATTTCATTCATTGCATTCTCAGCTCTAGAATTTCCCTTTAGTTGTTCTTCATGATTTTGGTCTCTTCATTCAACATCTTGTTTTGTTCATGATTTTTTTTTTTTTTGTATATAATTGAGATTCTTATCTGTGTTCTCTTATAGCTCACTTGAGCTTCCTTAAAGAAATTATTTAAAAATTTTTTATCAGGCAATTTTTTCAATCTCTATTATTTTTGGGGGGGGGAGGTCAGTTAGGTCAGTTGCTGGAAAATTATTGTGTTCCTTGGTGGTGTTATTTTTTCTTGTGTGTGTGTGTGTGTGTGTGTGTGCGTGTGTTGTTGTTGTTGTCTTGTATTGGTATCTGCACATTTCCTGGAGCAGTCACCCCTTTTAGACTTTATGGACTGGTTTCAGTGGAGAAAAACTTTCACCTATGGGTGGGCGTGAGGGCTCTGGCTCAGTGGGATGGGACAGTTCCAGCTCCAGTGAGAGCACAGTATCCACGCAGCTCTGTCAGCTGAGGTCAGTGTCAGTAAAGATGGTGGGGTCCCTCAGCAGACATGGCTGCAAGTGTGTACAGCAGCAGTGAGGGCTCCTGGGGCCGTCAGTGGTAAAGGCTGCTGTGGTCATCCTGATCTCTTTCTCTCTCTCAGTTGGTGGGATCCCTCTTGGCAGCAGGTCCTATTTGTGGGCATGCTCTTGGTGGCAGTGGCACTGATATTTGATGCCTGGTGCCTATGGTGTGGCCATGGAGCGAGAGTGTGAAGCACAAGCACATACCAAGCCACAGCAGCTCTGGAGTCCGGGCACACACTAGCTTGCTGTGGTGGTGGCACCTGTTACTGAGGTGCAGGTGCTCACAGAGTAGGTGGTGTAGCTGGGTCTGGAGTGCAGGCATGTGTGGAGTGGCTGTGGCTCCAGGGCACACGGTTGAGGGGAGGGGTGGTCCCAGTGACAGTGAGCTCGCATAACTTCATGTTGCCTCGGCATCCATTTTGAATGCAAGTGTATCTTTTCATACCAGAGACAGGGCTCAGTCACCCCTAATGCATTTTCTAGTTCTACCCACACCCAAACAGCTCAAGCTGGTGGCCAGAGGTAAGAATTTAGAGGCCTCTCTTCCTACTGAGATTCTTGCTTTCCCACCACTCCCACTACAAGGACAATTGAGACATTTGTTCATGAACTTAAGGTGACTCACATCCCAATCCATTATATATACTTGCTAGTTGCCATGGGCTTTCCTGTCTCTCTCTGTCTGGCTCCTCATTCCCACCTAGTGTGACCCAGGTTGGAGGACTGACCTCCAGACTCATTACATCCTCCTGGCCTAGAATCTGTAAGTAAGAATCTCTGAACTTGTTCCCTACTGCAGTGGTCTATTGAGTTTGCACTTTATGTCTGAAAAACTAGGGACTGCCCCAGGCCGGATTATCCCTGGGATGCTGGGAAGAACACAGAGTTGTGCTCCCAGCACCAGAGCATGGTCAGGCAGGCATAAATTCGACGTGGGTCAGACAAGAGCCGCACGCACATCTGACAGTGTAAACAAATTTCCCGTGTGATGGACCCCCGGGTGGTAGGTCAGACGACTAGGCCTTAGGCCATCTCCCAGGTAAAAGAAGTCTCCTGTGGGAGGCCCACCGTAAGCACCCATGTCCAGCTCCCCTTTATTGCCCACTAGGGCAAGGTCTACAGCCATTCTGCTCCTGGGATTCCAATGTAGCTGGGGACTCGAAACGCCAGTCTTCATGTGTCATGAAAGTAGCTCCTTGTTGGGGAAGACACAGCAGCCTCTCCTTCTGCTGGGGAGTCTATGGTGGTGATGGCTGTTGCTCACCTCAGTGCGGAAAGCCACCAGTGTCCCCTCTAGAACAGGCTGCTGGAAGCCACACCGGTGAGCAAGAACACTTCTGCCGCGAACGCTGTGAGGAGTCCGCAGCTGTCACATGGGCTTTTGGGGTCCTCAGTGGCAAAGGCTGCTGGGGTCCTCTGCACAGCTGGCCACGAAGTACAGAGTTGGCATCTGCCGTGTGGCTGACACTCGTACCCCTGCCATTCTTCTTCGTACCCAGACATCTGCAGAGGTTTCAGATATGCCGGTTTCCCCAGAGATCCTTTCTGCAGTTTTTATCAAGTGTTTGCTCCATTGTGTTGCTGCAGGTTCTCAGTGGAACTCTTGAGCCAATTACACAGCTTTAATACAAGTACTGTATAAAAATACAAATAGTTTTTTAAAGTGTTTAGGTAAATTCAGGGAAATTATAACTACAGGAGCATATTAAAGGAATCAAGCACTTCTAGTTTTTGAAATTGGTATTATGAAAACAAGTATATCATTCAACAATGTACTGTCTTGATACTTCAGTCAGCCTCATGATAACCAAAAGTTTCCTGGGTCTCACCTGATATTATGATTTCTGTGTTCCTATAAGTCTGAGATACCTAAAAGAAGTGAAAGTATTTCTAAAAATTGCAGTAACCTCCTGTCTGACCTTTCCACTTCAACTCTTGCCTCCTTCCAGTCCAGTCTGTACCCAGTATCTACAGTAACCCTTTAAAAGTAAAAAGCAAATCATCATATCTCTTTTCTACTTAAAACACATCAGTGATTTCTTATCACCCGCATGTAGATAACATTCAAACTCTTCATCATCTCCTCCATGTCTACTTGTGTAATAGAAATATAAGGACATCGTTTAAATGGATCCATTAATGAATTGTATGGTGGCTGCAGCATTTCAGATAGGTTATGTATTTTCAGGAAAAGACCACGTGCGCACACACACACACACACACACACACTTTCTGTAAGGTATAGTAAATTCCCAATTTTATTAGCAAGGATGTAAAATGTCAGCAATGACAAACGTCGCAAAGAATAGGCACAGATGGAGGCTACCTTAGTACTGACTGCATCTCTTGTCCTCAGAGACCTAGAAAGGGGAAGGTAAATGACAGACCACTAACTGGGATGCATTAGTGTCCTGGAATATTGCCCGTAAGATTGCTGTTGCCTTCTCTTTGGGAAGGAAATGGTCTGGTTTGGAATCACAATATGAACTTCCCTTCTCATTCACTACTTTGTTAATTAAGTTTCTTGTTTATCAAAAATCCTTTTGTTCCCAAAAGAAAATCCTATAAATAATTCAAAATTCCAATACTGAAAAAAATCACCTCCATATTAAAACACTCATCCAAAACCTTATGTCTCTTCTTGCATTTGTTTTTATTCTTTTTTCCCACCAAGTTGGGACACAGTGATGTTCTTTGATGTTCTGAGTTATTTCTTCAACACCTAACGCCCGTGCTGGCTTGCACTGTAATTGATGTAGATCTTTCAGCAACTTCCTAAAATTGAAACTGTTCAAACTTTCCAAAGCCTGGAAGAAGCAATAGTGCACATGAAAATAACACATAGACTACCAGTTCCGCACCTATCCAGTGTGTAAGCAGCGTTATAACTGAAGTAGCATTTATGAAACAGGACGTGTCACTCTGTTATTGCCAGTATGGAACACACCAGAGAATCCACACTTTATCCCCTCTACCATAGGGAGAAGCCATGGAAAAGATGGAAATCTTGATTTCCGCTTCACCAGAGTGGCAGCTAATCCAGGCCAATTTCAAGATTGACTACATATATAAATTCAGATGGGACAAACTTTTTATCACGGAGTCAATTATGACTTTGCGATGCTTATATACAAGGGTACTTCAAGAACTCATGGAAAAGTGGAATTAAAAATAATACAAATTTTTTCATGAACCTTTTGAAGATCACTTGTATTTGGGAGAAATCTACTCATGTATACATTCTTTTTTAAAAGAGACTGTTATTTGAAATATTTGTTCTTATGGAAAAAAAAATTACAGTTTTATGATGTGCATTCCCAAAGTCCTTATTTCTTTTTTCGGGTATCTACTCAATATATTTAAAATGTCTTAGTTTCACTTCCTTTTTGGACCCTACCTGCCAGTTACTCCAGTAAAAAATTGCATGAAGATTATCTTTAGAGATGCAATCTCTACTCTTTCAGGAGAGAGTGTGAAATGTTATGTTGATTGAAGGCAAATGTTCACGAAAGGTTTATGAGTCTGCATTATCCACATTCCCAATCTATTACTCTTCTGCTTAAATTTTTATAAATTATTTAGAATTCCAAGGCTGTGTCTAGAGCTCACACCTGATCAGGAAATTTGTACATTCATGGGGAGTATCTGCCTCTTCCCTACATTTTCCCTGGCTGAGGGATCGCACTCCACAGATTCCTGAAGAGAAACTTCCGGGATTGACACCATTATTGGTACACTTACGGTGACAGCGAGGATCAATATTTGTTTAAGCCTATTCTCCTGTTACCTTGCCTTCTTTCAGTACTTCAGTTTTCCATTTCTTGAATAACTATCTCAGTTACAGCATATGCTTTTCTTCCCACGACTTCTCTTCATGTGAAACCTATGAATCAGGTGAAATAAAGAAAAAAAAAATTGTTCTGCATTTTTGCAGGGCCCAAACTAGTTGTCGAATAGGTTATGCATTTGCAGAATAATTTGTATTTCCTCTCCACTGTTCCACTTGTTAGCTACAAGACTAATACCCGTATTTTATAAATTTCTTATATTCTTCTTCTAAATTTTCATTAATAGGTTTCTACTCGTATATAAGTTTTAGATGTATTTTTACCCCTGTTGCTGTAGTTTTCCCACAGCCTCTAGTAAAAATTTGATGATCTGAGTATACCAAGAAGAAGCCTTAAATTTTAAACAATTCCTTTGTGCTTTCTACCCCAGCCAAGAAGATGACATGTTTTCTACATGGTAAGGTCCTCAGTGCTCTTCATCCATTGTAGATTACATTGCCTGGTAGTGGATTAGGTCATGGTCTGTACTATGACATCTATAGCTGTAGCTGAGCTTAGCAATTGAAAAATGGAACCAATTTGAAAGTACATTGTGGGGACAATGCAAGGGAGCCGGTGGCCAACCTACATGCATCTCCAAGTTTTTCCAGTGTGTATTCTTTGTTTCTGTATGAAGCTCAAAACATGATAAAGAACAGAGTTAGGGGCTGCCTACTAAAGGAAAATATTTGGGTTTACTAAAAATGAATAACACCAATAATTCGAAAGTTAAAAACATAACGTATTAATGACTTACAAAATTTTATGAGTCCTAACATAAAACTTAGAGACCCTAAGTCTTCATAATACTTTTATCCTCAGATGCTAGACTCTTTCCACGTTCAGATTCCTGAGAATTTTCCAACATGGTAGTGTTAAATTTTATATTTTCATCAATTTCTTCCTTGAACCCACAGTGTGAGATATTAACCTATAATTACAAAATTTGATCTAAAGCATGTCAGTCAGCTCCAACAAAATATAAGAGACATGGTTACCCCCGATGCCTGTTGTCAAGCTGAGCTAAGCTGCCTGCCCTAGCTCCAACACTGGAGTCATTCTGGTGTCATGTGCAAAAAGAGAATAGAGAGACAATAGAGCAATTATCACATTCTCACTCTTCTTATATCTCTACAGACATCAAAAGAGAAAATCTAAGAAGAAAAGCAAGTTGGTCAGGACTCAGGGCTATCACTCAGGTTTCAGATTCTACTGCTTGATCAGAGAAAGAGGAGACCCTGCCAGATAAGCTTCGATCAGGTTACAACTTCGTGAGGAAGTTAAAAAGAGCGCTACTTATGTGCAAGATGCTTTAAGTTATTCTTACCACCAGTAAAAGTGAACCAAACATTGTCCCAGACTTTGGAAAAATAGGCTCGACTTTCTACTATGTGAAATAAAATAGAAAGGTGAAAAGAGTAGATTATTCCCCACAAAAATTAATATTATGTCCTCATTTAGAGAAATATGGTGATTTATTAGCATTTGGTTTTCTGTTGCTGTGGGTGATATTAGTGTGTACTATGTCATTAACTATATATTGTTTTTTCTACTTATGTAAGAACATTCTTGTTTTAAATAAAAAAGAGCTGATGCCATCTAAACAATTCTTCTGGTCATATACTTATTTTTCAATGTCATCTGTGCCAACTATACAAATCAAGGTATATCATTATTTTCAGATCCAAATGTAACCTCATTCTACCTATAATGACAAAGGACTGAGAGAAACAGAAAAAGGAAAAAAAAAATAATTTACTAGTAGCAAATCTCAGTGACTTGGAGCTGGATATACCTTCTCCAATACAATATATCAAACTTCTAAAGACATTTTAGAAAGTCTAAAACATGGCACACATAAAAAAGCAGTAATTATATATGCTCTCCACATTTCATAAAACTGTCTTTCTTAATTGGTACCATCTGCTTAGAAACGAACTATTTACTTTTCTTGTCTCTGATGTCCAAACTTAGTACTCTTTTCCTCCAATTATGGTAGAAAAATAATTTGTTTTTAACTTTCAGAACAAAATTTCAGTGAAAGAAGAAACTTCAGCCCTTAAGGAAATCAAAGAAACAAAAATTTTTACAATAAATGCTTCTATCAGTAGTCTGTTTATTGCAAAAAAACATGTAAATGGCACTATACTAACTTGGAAAAACAATGAGAAAAACATGTATCTTCAGCAGTACATATTTCTTATAAATGAAGAAAATAAAAGTAAAACAAACAAACAAACAAAAACACCATTTTTGGTGTTTCTAATCTGATTCCAGCCATGTAAAAAGTCAGATAGATGTAACATCAGAAAAACCTGAGAAAATGAAACCAAGCTAGCACAATATCATGCAATTTGCCTGTTTATGCTAGTCAGAAAGAATGTCACCAAAGATGTAATTAAAAAACAAATAGCATCATGAAATTGTTCAACAGACCTTTCAGTATACACATAAAAATCTGATCCATAAAGTTTTTATGGATATAAAATGGGTTAAATTCTATTGCCCCAATGTATATTTTGTCATGAAAACGTACCCTGATATCTTTGTTAATACAGAGACTCTGATACAAAAGCTGTTATTGACAATTTCACCTTCAAAGCTTAATTTCAGTGGCATTCCCACAAGAAAAGCTTCATCTACATGAAATTCCACTAATAAATGGTACATATCCCCGGATGTCTTTTGTTCCAAAAACTGGACATGTGTTTTTAGGACCCTTGACCTCGAAAATCTACATTGTGTCTCTAAGTATTAAAAATACACATTTAGAAGGCGTGTACATAGGTTTGTGCTTTCAGAATGTAGAAATCTTGGTAAAATTACCACCTACAGTATTATTTTTTTAATTAATATAAAGTTAAATTTTCTCCATGTGTTTACAGTGACTTTATTATTGCCCATTGTGTGCTTCCAACTGAAATGATTATATTCTGGAAATTATTACAGACAGGTAAACAGTCTTGTTCTGAATAGAGAAGAAATGATCAAAAAAATTCCTGGGCTTTGGTAAGTATTTGTGTTGACTCTGTGGAATTCAAAGTTTCTGATAATTATTAGATCCAAATTTGACTTCATTCTACTTATCATATCAAAAGACTAATATAAAAATGGAAAATTTTAAATTATTTTTTATCTGAAGGTATTAACTGCCTAATGATATTTATTATGTGGGTACAGCCTTGGGAATTCATTGGATGAAACTAATGAAAGTGGACTCATATCAAGAAATATTAAATTACTACAGAAAGAGTATTAGCTTTCCTGTGAGAATGCAACAATAAATAAGAAATAATTTGTTGTGGCTTTCCATATGTCCAAAATTTCTTTAAAACTCCCCCTTTGAAGGGAGGAGTTTTCCTTGCATATGGGCAAGACTTAATGACTGATTTCTAACAAATAAAATAATGCAGAAGTGGAAGTATGGGACTCTGAAACTAAAACATAAAAGACACGTGGCTTCTGTCCTGGCCTCTTCTTTTCTGTTCAATCACTCACTTTGAAGGAAGCCAACTGCCACGTTGTAAGCACCCATGGAGAGGACCTGTGTCAGTCCATTTTCTGTCACTAATAATAGAATACCTGAAACTGGATAATTGATTTAAAAAATATATTATTTATTACAGTTTTGGAGAACAGGAAATGCAAGCTCCAGGGATCACATCTGGTGAGGGCCTTTTTCTTGATGGGAACTCTCTACAGAGTCCTATGGTGACACAGGCAATTGCATTACGAACACCAGGAGAGATCATGTCCAGAACTTGTTCATGTGTACTCCCTCTAAAGTCACCAGTCTACTCCCTGATAACCCATTAAACCACTAAACCATTAAACCTGATAAACCCATTCATGTGGACAGAGTTCTCATGATCCAATCACTTCTTAAAGTCCCCATCTTTCCAATACCATATTGGAAATTACGTTCCAACATGAGCTTTGGAGGAGACAAACATTCAAACCATAGCAGGACCACATACTGAGTAACTGAGGTCTTCTGCCAAGAGCCATGTGAGTGAACTTGGAAGCAGATGTTTCAACCTCAGTCAAACCTTCAGATGAATGCAGTCTCAACCTACCCCAGGAGGTCTGTAACCTCATGAGAGACCCAGCTAAGTTGCTTTCAGATTTCTGACTCTCAGAAACGTTGTATGACAATAAATGTGTGTGGTTTTAAGCCTATAATTTTTTTAGGTAATTTGTTACATAGTAACTGATAATTAATATATTGCTTTTACATGAACCTAAAATCTTGTGGAAGAGGACCAGTGTAAGATGTTCTGATATAGTGCTTCAAGCACTGTGTCTTAGAAAAATGGAGGAATTGTGTAATAGAAATAAAAGATCCATGATGATCTGTACTGTTTGCAACATTTCAAAAAGGCTATTTCTTTGCAGGAAGAGCACACACAGAAACACACACACACAGAGAATAAGGTTATAATAAACTCCCAAACTCCCAATGGCAAACTAACCACTCAGAGCAGGAGCAGATACAGATTACCCGAATACCACATCTTTAACCACCAGAGACCTGGAAAGATCAAGGTAAATGATAGCCACGTAATGAATTTTTCTCCTCTGCCAATGTTATAGGAGAAAAAATAAATCACTGAGGTTTTACGGTCATGAATATTTTCTTTCTTCTTTCACTTCTTTCTTCTGCATGTGTAAATAATGCTATGCAATATAAACAGCTCTCCTCTGACATGTATATGACAGTCAGAATTAAGTGTAATTTGAAACTGAGTGACAAAGTTTCTTAGAACACAGGAAGAGTAAGTTTATATTGTATGCTAAAACTCTAAAAAAATTTGAAAATCAAATTGGCTATTGTGAGAAGAATAATTTGTGATCCTTGTCTCAGTACTGAACTCAATATTAGAATTCCCCAGTATAAGGGGATTAAATAATTGTCAAGCAGCAAACTGTAACTGTAAGACCGGCCTAAAAGCACGAATCTTAACTTGATGGGAAGGCTCATCTCGCAAAGACCAGGAGGCACAGAGATCGATGCACAGGCAAGAGGTTTTATTTCCGGCATGCTGGAGGTCGCCCCGTTTTCAGGACAGGAGCGGCCCCGAATTTACAATGCAAGCAGCTTTTATACAGTTTTTTGAACGGATATTGTGATAGGATCAACTGTTGGTTATCTGTGGCGCTTTTAGATTTACAGATGGGCTTCAGCTGGCGCCTTTTGGGTTTACAGGTGGGTTTTAGCAGGCTGGCACCCCTTTAGCGCATTTCTCAATTGTTTACCTTCCCCGGGGCCTTGCTTTGAACCAGCTATTTCCTGGAACCGGTGGGGGGGCTATTAATGTTTAGTGCACTTGGGCCTGGCCTTTGTCACGGCCCCTGATAAGCTGCATTGCTTATGCATTGTTTAGTGTGCTCGGGCCTGACCCTTGTTCTGGCCCCTAAAAAAACTGCTTTGCTTATTATGCATTGTTACAAGACTGTGTACATTAAGGTTATATTTTCCTACAATTCTACTACTTATATTCTATGTCCCCCCTATATTTTAATTTATTTCCAACATAACAACATTGGTCAGAGACATCTGGTTATCAATTCCACTCCAGAATGTTGCTGAAGTTGAGTGAGGATTCAGGGAAAATTATTTTAAAAGAAGAATAAGATGCAGAAGAAAGAAAGAAAGAAATCTTGAATGGGAGCTCATGGCTTATTCATATAAATATTTTAGAATGTTGATGAAGCCCTGCTATAAACTGTAATTACCAGAACTAGTTTGAGCTTCCGGATCTGCTGAGATACTTGAACGGCCAGTCCTACCAGCATCTGTTTGTCCCTTCTACATCTCTGGTGGTGTGGCACTGAAACAGATGTGGCTGCTTCTGCTTGTGCGACCAGTTTGTCATGGCTAAGATTATATAAATGGGGAACTTACTGTAATCTAATTTTGTGTGTATGTGTGTGTGTGTGTGCGTGCATGTGTGTGCATGCGTGTGTGGTCTTTTCCTGCAAATACATAACCTATCTGAAATGTTTCTGCCTCAGAAAAATTCATTATTGGATCCATTATTTCAATGATTCTGAGCATCAAATGTGAAAATAATGGGTTTTCACCGTTTTATCCCCCATACCTTACCTAGTAACTAAGAAATAGCAGGTGCTTTATAAATATCTGCTACTGCTTCTCTACAAACTCTTAAACTGAAGAAAACACAAATATATGAAAATCATGTATAAATATTTTTCTCTAAATTTTACTAGGAAATTTAGAATATTTCATTTTTAATTAGTACATGGAACAGATAATCTGCAAATATGTCTATGATGCACTGACAGGGATATTTACTTCCCTTTTAACAGTTTTCTTTATTCTGTCATTACCCCTGAAGACGCTCTCTAACTTATAAATGCTCCATATATTCCACTTTAAAACTTCACACTCTACTTATGAACATTAAAACATATATAATTCATTTAATAGGCTGTGTATATTTTTTTCATTTCAGAGCTACTGACGGACTTGTTTTTGCAAATCTTTGCAGAAAGCAATTAAAAAAAGATAAAGATGAATCAATAAGTCTGGACAAGTTACGGATCAATGATACCTCCAGATGCATTCTGACAAAATTATTTAATTGTGTCTAACTTTACTTGTAACACTTCTGTAATATATTTTTTTGTTCATTAGGCAAACCTCCTGTATACCTTAGAATCTGTAGAAAGTGCATACCGAATTGTTACTAATAAAAATAACAAAAAGTGTAATAGCTACTTTGTGTATTTGCATATTCTTTTGGCGATCAAGTTGCTTGTCATCAGGAAGAACCCCCATTAACTCTAAAAGAAAACCTAAGAATGTAGAAGCAAGGGTGGGGACCTGACCTAAAGTTTACTCTGCCAAGAGCAGACTTAGGAAAATCAGTCGGAAGAATTCAATCCACACTTACTTGTCAGTAAAGGAATGTCTTTTTGTAACTTAAAATGAATGCTAGACAAAATTAAATGCAACATTTTAGAGCTCAGAAAATCTTTGAACTAATGTCCAGTGATTTCTATTTTGTTATAAGAAGTTTCAACTGAAAAATAACCCTGAAATATTTCAGTACGGTTTTGGATAGTTTTTATCTTTCATTTTGGGAATACTGATGGTCTTTCTCTTTTTCTTCCTTCTTCCTTCTTCCTTCCTTCCTTCCATCCATCCTTCCTTCCTTCCTTCCTTCCTTCTTTCCTTCCTTCCTTCCTTCCTTTCTCTCTCTCTTTCCTGTCTCTCTCTCTCTCTCTCTCTCTCTCTCTCCCCCCCTCTCTCCCACTTATAAGTGAAAACATGTGGTATTTCTATTTCTGTGCCTGGCTTTTTTCACTTAATGTAAGTTTCTCCAAGCTCATCCATGTAGCTGTGAATGGCAGAATTTAATCCTTTTTTATGGATGTAATTTCTACTTTTCATAGCCTTAATTATTTTTACAATTCTAATATTAAAGGTAGTTGATAATAGATTAAGTGCTTAATAGATACATAAGAGAGGTGATACATAGATGTTAAATATCCAAAAAGAATAATTAATGCCCATGTGATTCTCTCAACAAATATTGATTGAGTCTCTACACTGGGCTACATATGTAAGATAAGACAGTCTACAAAAACCACAAAAAGCCTTGCCCTTTTAGAGACGACATTTAGGGAAAGGGCAATAGCAATACATGTGATGAGTAAGTGTATTATATAGTAGCTTAGAAAGCTGGAGGACAGTTAGACATTTTGGTTTAAAGATCTAGGAAGCAAACTAGAGATAAGATAGGGGATATTTATACTTTATTATTCATTCCCACCTGAAAACATGACTCAGAAAACAAAAGGAAAAAAAAATCTTTTAACAGTAATCCTCTTTATAATTTCCTCTTTTATAATTTCAGGGATATGGTGGAAATAGAGGAAGTGAGACCATTTTTCTTGGTCATGCATTAATTGAAAAAATAATGATTATCTATTATGAATCAGGCACTACGGATGCAAAGGCAAACAAAATAAACAAAAACTTGTAAACTAGTGGAGTTTATATTATATTGAGAAAAGACAAGCAAAAAGTAAAAGAAGTAAATATATCAGGTGATGATAAATGCTATGTGAAATATAGCAAGGAAGTGGGATGTTGGGGTGAGAGGTGGTCTGGAACAGTGCTTGTATGTGGTATTCAAGGAGAACTAAAGGTGATCAGGGAGCAAGTCATTCAGATATCTGAAGGGAGAATATCCCAAGGAAAGGGAATAACAAATGCAAAGGCCCTGAGGCAGAAACATATCTATTTTATTTTTAAAAAATAACAATGAGACTAGTTTGGCTAGAGCAGAGTGAAAAAGGAGGAAAGAGAAGTAGATTAGTACAGGGAGGTAACAGGAGTCCAGATTTAGATGCAGGTCATTATAAACTTGAATTTTGCTGTAAGTTGAAAAGCCACTGGAGGGTTTTGAGTGGCAAGAATCAATATGTTTTAATTGGGTTATTCAAAAATGTATATTGAGAATAGATTATTGGAGGTGGAAGACCGAAATGGTGAAAGGAATGAGATGAGACAGAAGGCTGACACAAAGACCTGAGATTAGGGAAAAGGGTGGCTTTGACTAGGGCGTAGAAGTGAAAGGGGTAGGAATTAATTAGATGGTAGATATGCTTTGAAGAAAAAGCTAACAGGATTTGCTGATAATTTTGATATTAAGAGTGAGAAAAAAACCCAACAAACAAGGATGACTATGAGGTTTCCTACCTACACAATTGAAAGTGTCACATTACTAATGCAAAAAATAGAAGATTATAGAAAAGTAGTTTTGAACTTAAAATTTTAGATGCCTATTATATCTTTAATTGGAATTACTAAGAAAACAATAGAACATAAATCTAGAGTTTAAGGGATAAGTCTCAGTAAAGTTGTAAATTTATAATGCATCAAAAATAGATAACATTTAAAGCAAAAAGACTACATGAGACTACTGAATTAAATGTGTATCAGTAGAGAAGTCTAAGGACCAAGCCAGGATGGAGCCCAACTTTAAGAGATGAGAGAGATGAGGAGAAATCTGCAAAATAAATTAGGAAGTGATAGTCGCAGAGGTAAATGAAACTAGAAGATTCTTACTGTCCTGGAATCTAAGAGAATGAGTGTTTCAAGGGAGAGAGGATGTACCAAAGTTGCTCCATCAAGGTCACCAATGACCTCTGCATAACTAAATCCAATGGTCAGCTGTTGGCCCTCAGAATATTTGAACTATCAGTGGTAGCGGATCGGTTTATAATTTGCTTTTCTATCCTATGAACCTCCTCAGTTTCTCAGAGAGAAGATAGACTTGAGCTGGAAAAGTAAACTGGATAGTTGTGTGCCCTTATAGAAGCATTATATTTTTAGAAAAAAAAGAGGACTCAGCCTAGATTCAACAACCAAAGCTGGACCAAGACTCAGTTAACTTTACTTTCTTCCCATGTCCTCAGACTACAGGATTAGAAATAGCCCTTAAACATTATTGTAAGCATAAATCAGTCACATCTGAGATCAGATGAGAAAAGAATCACGAAGAATTTATCTACAATATTAGAACAAAAAGAAAGTCCCAGTAAACTTTCCCAAATTAAGTATGAGCAAGAATAAAGTAAATGAAATGGCCACTATGCAACCATGAACAGAAAGAAAAAGAAACAGGAAGCTATGGGATGAGAACAAATAAGAAGAGGTAAAAGCAGAAGGAAAATGTGCATAAGGAAGAAGAGCTAAAAAAAAAAAAGAGTAGAAAGTGGGCACCAATGTGCATGAGTAAGGAAGAAAAAGTGGAAAAGAGAAGAAGAGACGGCGCAAAACAATCAGATGGAAGGAAACAAAGAAATCAAAAAAGAAAAATCAGAAAGGGCTCATTATAAGAAAGAACTCTAATGAGAACATAGATCTTTTTTTTTTTTTTTCCAAATCTGACAATAGGGCCCTTTTATTGTTTAAAATCTATTGGAATCCACATGGAGAAATACTGCTAAGTACTAATCATAAATTTTTTTCACATAATTTTAGAATACAATAAAATACACATGCCATGCAAATATGTGGTTCAATCTTTCTTTTTCTTTTTCTTTTTTTATTAATTAATTAATTAATTATTTTTTAACATTCTAAGATGTTGTTGTGGAGCAGTTGGGGAGAGGGGGAGAGGGGAAGGAGGAGGGTGTGGCTGAAGCATGTGGCACCCCCTTCATTCCAGCAAGGGAGCCCAGGGGGCTTCCAGAGGTGGCTCTGTCATCAGTGGCTGGATGTGGATTTGGGTGGGATGTGGCTGAGGCCCTCAGCCAGCCACCACCCCTGCTTGTGAGCCAGGGGCACTTTCTGTAGCAGGTCAGTGGTTGTCCCTGGACTGAATGAACACATCGAGAGGCGTGGCTGAGTCCCCCAGCCCTCTCCACACCCCGGCTTGGGAGCCTGGGGGGATTTCCAGTCCATCTGGGTTTTATAGGTGTTCTTTGGTGGTGTTAGACCTTTACTGGTTAATATCAGAACTTTGTCTCTGATCTGTGAGTTTTTTCTTTCAGTTCTGTGTTGGATTATTTGCTATTCCCACCACTTAAACTCTGCAGTGGAACTAATTTGTTGTTTTTTAGTTACTTCTAAAATGGAGGAACTTCCTGTGGGAAACAGCACTTGAGCCCTGTGGTTGAGCTAAACTGCTGCTTTGCTGCTGATTCTCTGGGGAAGGCTTTTTGTGCAGCTCAGGTTTTAGTTGATGACTCTGTAAGCACTTCCAGGTCTTGGGAGGCCTGGTACACCTGGGTTGTGTGGAAACTCTGGTCTGGGTCTGAGTATTTTCAGCAAACTGCACCCCCTGCAGTTCTATATTCCTGACCAGTCTCCACTGAGTGGTCCTGTGCTGATTGGATGCTAGATCAGCTGTGCATGCTGTGCCCAAATGTTCCCCTGGTGGATTCATCTCCCCACCCCCCAACTCCAAACACTTCCCATGGGATGGGCTATGCATAGGCCCCTTGTAATGACTCACCGGCCACCAAGTTGCTCCTTTTTTCAGTTTTCTGTGGCCCTTCACTCATATGCAGTCCACAGGAACCCTGTTACTGGTCTTGCTGGCCTGGGGGCCACCAAGGCCCTCTTCTCTCCTGCAGCCTCCAAATAACTTAGCATGAAGGGTACAGTAGCAGCTTTTGCCAGCTCTGGCTCCATGTGCTCATTAGGGCCAGGCTTGAAGTGGTCCGGGCTCGAAATGGTCGGAGTGGTCCTTCCTCTCTCTCATCATGGCTTCTCCTTTTCATGTCTCCATAGGTCTCATCTCTTCTTCCCCTGAGCTCCAGAGGCCCCAGTCTGGCTCTTGTTGCTTTTTAATAGTTGTAAATTGGTTGATTGTGAGAGAGGGTGACACCAGGGATCATCTATTCCACCATCATGACCAGAAGTCTAATGAGAACATAATTCTGCGAGATGAGGTTTCTCTAAAAATATGAGTTGTTAAAACAAAAACATTATATGCAAAGTAGGACTGAAGCAAATAAATTAAATATCAATTGAGAACCAAGAGAAATTACAGATAATAATTAAGTGAAAAAGAAAATCAAAACAGTGACACAAAGGCTAAATTAGTAACCTAGAGGGAAGTCTAAGAAAATCACTTTAAATTTGGGGAAAAAATGTGAAAAAATTGAATGTATAAGAATGAAAAAAGTAGAATACATGACAGAAAATATGCTGTAAATAAAAATAATTTCATTCTTTAAGGTAGAGAACAGAAAGAATACAATTTACAAAAATAGATCAAAAAAAGTATTTGTTAGGTAACAGAATTTTTTTCTAAAGGAAAGAAAAAACAAATCTGCTGATTGAAAGAGCAGGCCATGTTTCATAAAAAAAAAAAAAAAAAAATTAATACAACAAAGTAAATGCCCAACCATGTGCTAATTACATTACTGAACTTTAAAGATAAAGAATTTTTGAGACATCCTAGCAGAAATAGCCTGCCCCTTACACATAAAGATTTAAAATGTCACTAGGCTGGCCTCAGGCTTCCAGACTTTTTTTTCATCAACATATCCAGTGCCAGAATGCCATAGAGCAATTTCCACAACATTCTGGGGAAAATAAAGAGCAATGCAATAGTGTTTATTATAGAATTCTAAGTAATCGATTGTCAAAAGCCAATAGCTTTTTATAGTCCAAAGCCAACAGCAGACGTTCTCGTACATGTAGTAGTACTAGTGAGACCCAGTAAAAGATGTAGGCACAGAGATGAAAGAAAAATTATTCTATATGAAAATTATTCTGCATTTGAAAGATCCAGCCAACTAAACGCTGGTTAGAAAAACTATGGCAAAATGATTTTACTCACTGGCAATTAGAATTTATTTCTAAAGTGGTCTTGCAAGGCAGGGAACTGATTGGGATTAGGTAAAGTTTACAACATAAAACTGCATTGTTGGTCACAGAAAGGTAAGAGTCTTAAGGTATACATAATTGATGAGTAGACTGCTAATCTTGATTAGTAAGTTATTTAGGTTGGTTCGCAATCTTATCTTCAAGGAATAAATATTTCCCGGAAGGAGCAAGAATCTATCTACATAAGTTTTGCCTAAGGCCAACACTGTTAGGCGCAGGAAAAAGGAAGCGCACGATGTGCTAGAGTCATTTAGCAGAGACAGGAAAGTATCTTTGGGTTAGAATTTCTCAGCAGAGAAATAGAAAAGCATCCTGGTTTTAGTTCCAATCTCCTCTTTGGTTATTCTTTAGCCCTGCTGGAAGAAAACATCATTATCACCTGGGCGTGTTATCAACCCAGATCTGCGCTGTTATTTAATGTGTTATGGTCATGTGTAGAGTTTCTGGTGGTAATTGTTCCAGTATCTCTAAGTGTCAGGTCAGGTTTTCTTTTTCTTTTATTTTCTTTAATTTTTTTAGGGCACTTTTATTGGATCATTTCATGGAATAGCAGTTATGCTGCTGCATTTAAAAACGTTGAGACCTAACATTTGAGTAGTTAACAGAGACAAGTACTAAGAGAACAACTGTGAGTAGATCTTATCATTTGTTTCTAACCCAGAAGCCAAAGACCTGCATAGATTAAACGAAGAGAATTTCAATATGAAGAGCCTGCAGACCCAGGTATAAAGATAGAAGCCTAATTATTAATTCCATGATTTCATTGTTTGTTCCACAGAACTCTTTAGTAACATTAAAGATTCCAAGCAAGTCTACAAGGTTTTAATTACAACATTCTCCTCCTAAGATAATTTATTTTCCACTTTGATAGGTCTGCATTATATCTAAAATAACTCTATTCTGAACCACCTGTTCCATTTTATTAAACTCTTTCAAGCATGACATTCTATGGCTTTCATGGTATTGTCCAATTCTCCTGCTGTTTTTTAAACCATAGCATATAAAACTCTCCCTACTTTTTGATCCCTTATAATTTGTTAAATAAGAAGGCTTGGGGCAGAAGAAAACAGTCCAAAACTCCTCTTTGGTGATTAAAATTTTGAACTTACCGTTTGAGTAAGTTTTCCTCTTCTAGAAACAAATTATATGAACAGCTTAAAACAAATTATTTAAGATTTGATGTGCCAAAAGGACATCTCTGTTACATCAGAAGTTATCCCTAATGCAGGCATCTGTTCAATAAAATCACAGATTACAGTTTTTAATTTGCAGGAGTAGCTAATAGGATTTATTTTTCCTTCAAATACAGTATCACTTTTAGAGACAATTCAATGATGTACTTTTGGTCAAGATATTCCAATGAAATTTTCAAATACTGCATCAATGTTTTGGCATCATACATCAAGAGTGGCCTAACATTCAGTTGATGAAATTTCTGCTGCAGAGATTTTCAGGTAAATCTAAAGAAAAAGTATTTTGGGGGGTTGTGACTAATTAGTCTGATTTCATTGTGAGGTTTGTAAATGTTAGCCTCTGAATGTGCAATATATGTTCCCTACTTTTCTCAAGATTCATTTCCCTGAAAGATCAGGTGCAAAACTAGGTACCCAATTGTTTATTTGGAAACAGAATTGTTTCTGTACAATGTGATTTGGTGTTTACATTTTCTAACCTATTTATTTTGTATGTCATCTGAAAAGTCACTTGGTTGAGTTCAACTACCCAGGAAACCAAGTGATTTTTTACAAAGAATTAGAATCAAAGGAAGTTGGGTGGCATTCAAAGGAAGATCAGTACAAACCCAGCAGTAAATTTAATTGTATGTTTTAGTCAAATCATGAGCAAATTATAGCCAGGTATTTGTCTCATACCAAAGAGAGACTGATGATGCAAAAAAAGCAACATGAAGTATGAACTATCTTAGACAATTATAGTTCAGAAATAACTAATAGTGACTGAGATAAACAAGAATAAAAGACAGAATAAGATTTTTTCCCTGGTGGTCTCAGGCCAGAAAATGGAGCCATGTCTGTCAGTTTGGGGAAGAAGGATGGGGAAGATATCTGGGATTCCACCTTAAACCTAATCGATTATGTCAAAGAGTCCTGGAGAGGAGGAAGCTGATTGATTAGCACTTTCTGTGGTTTCCTCAGGGAAGATCTGGGTTCCTTTTAAAGGAAGATAGTAAAGACAACTTTCAGAGAAGAGTTTTAAGCTGTACAAGTTTTTTCTGATGATGGGAAAACATTGCCAGCGGCACAATCAAATGTGGATTCAGAAGCTGGGGGTGATAGCAGGTGGGTTCTGATATATCGAGTCAGACGCAGATCAGAGTGTAGAAATGGAGGGCTGGTCCAGGATTTCCTGTGGTGACAGAGACAAACAAGAGTAAAGGATACATGAGATTAGTCCTGATCCTCCAGCTGACTCCTGAACAGACATACACAGGTAAGCACATACCAGTTAGTTTCCATAGACAGTAACAGTTTAAATCTATATATAAGGGGAAAAAACCAATACTGGTTGTGCATTAGAATTATTTAAAGATCTTTAAATATAGAAACACCCAGTCTCTGCCTTCAGATATTCTGATTTAACTGATTTGGAATAGTGCCTGAGCATTGATATTTTTAAAAAGCTCTGCAGGTAATTCTAACTTGCAACAAGGATGAGATCTACTGGGCGAAGTTACAACTCACTTACATTACCAAACAAAGCATTTAATATCTAAGTCATACTAGTCCTTTATTACTGTTCTCTCTATGCCTGAATGTAGCTAGAAGGATCTCAAGTTCAGTGATCTCAGCAGGGATGGGAGGAAATTGAAGGTGGCAGGACCAGGTATCAGCTCTTAACCTCTCAAGTAAGGTTGCTATGGTTACCTTCAAAAGCATCAGGACCAATGTGGTGATATGATCTCTGATAAAATTTCACTGGCGGTAATCCTGGTTTCCTGGGAATAAAACTGATAGCCAACTTCTCAACATTTTATGAATTTGTAGAACCCAACTCAGGTAGCCATGAGAGTCTCTGACCTTTATTTTATTCTTGTACCTGATGGAGATTATGGAATCAACAGAGTCCTTTGAATGAAAGAAAGGCCCAAGTCATCTTGAGTAATGTCACTGCTGTTACATTGGAGATCAGATGGCAAGTTGAATTGCCACCCAGGGCCCACCTCGTTATTAGCCCAGTGAGACTCTTAAACAATTCAATGTTTATTATTTCCCAGTGTCAGACTGTCCAATTGAAGAACTTTAAATTCATTTTACTTTCTATTACTATCTTTATGTTCCTCACTATTTCTAAGAAACTTACTTCAGAGTAAAAAAAGTAATAAAATGATAGGTGCAGTAGTTTTCTTGGGCTGCCACAACAAATCACCATAAATTTGGTGGCTTAAAACAACAGAAATTTGGGGCCGAGCCCGTGGCGCACTCAGGAGAGTGGGGCGCTGGGAGCGCCGCAGCGCTCCCGCCGCAGGTTCGGATCCTATATAGGGATGACCAGTGCTCTCACAGCGCTCACTGGCTGAGCGCGGTGCGGCCGGTCTCAAAAAGGACAAAAAAACCCAAAAAACACAGAAATTTGTTTTCTCACAGTGCTGGAGTTCAAAAGTCTGAATTCAGGCTGCCAGCTTTCCTTGTGGTAGCTGTGAGGGAGAACCTGTTTCATGGCTCTCTCCCGGCTCCTGGTAGCTGTCGGCTGCCCTTGGCGTTCCTCTGCTTTAAATCGCATCACTCCAATCACCGCCTTTATCATCACCTGGCATTCTCACTTGTGCCTCTGCGTCCAAGTATGTCTCTTCATAAAGGGACACCAGTCCTACCAGATTTGGGATCCACCCTAATCCAGTATGACTTCATTGTGACTTGATTACACATGCAAAGACCCTATTTCCAAATAAAGCCACAGTCACAGGTTCTGGATGGACATGAACTTTTAGGAGACATTATTCAGCCCAGTGCATTAAGCTAATTTTTATAATATTTAATGGTATTATCATGTACCTTGTAACCCAGAGGCACTGGTCATAGAGAACTGCGGATTATACATTAAATATTCAAGTGTAGGGTTACATAGACAATAATAACTTTCACTTTGGGGTGTTATTTTGCAAAATATGATGTGTTGTGTGAACCAATAACTGATGTGTGATTCTGTTTCTACTATAGCCAAAGAACACTGCTTGAATACCAAGAGATGAAGCTGAAGGTGGTTCTTTTCAAAATTGCATTTATTAATAATACGTTGGCCTCTGGAACACAATTAGTTTATAGGACATGAAGTATTCTGTGGAATCTAGAGTTTATAAGATAATTCCTTTTTGTTAATTAACAAGTATTTCCCAAGGTCAAGAACCCAGGGCTTTGTGGGTGTAGTCATGGTCCCTGACTTTATGTAGTATAGAGTCTATCAAGGAAGACAAACATTAAACAGAGATGTGACTAGGTACAAGCTTCTTTGTTCTAGGGCATCCCTTCAAGGATTACCCTAAATTAGAAGAAAATCAGGTTGTCTCAAGTCTGATCCTGTGTCAAGTCATCCACCTGGGAGCTGCCTTTTTCGCGTTATCGTCTGTTCCCCCTTAACCATTCTCAGCTCTGCCTTGAGCACTGGTTATTGTGTTGTTGAACACCATGCTGACCACTTTACTTTCCAAATGTCAACTAGACAAGATCCTATAAATAGCAGAATTGATTGGTTTGGGGAGGAAGGGGCAAGTACATTGAAGTATAGCACAACCCGAGTCATTAAAACAATTAGTTGTCCTTTTCATAAAAAGTCATTTTTGCCACTCCTGGCACTGGACATTTCTCTAGCGCAGGCTGCTCCACAGCTCTCTCTTCTCCTCACTTGCCACCTGAGATGTGCTGCTGAGACAGCCCATCTCTCAGTAGCCTCCTCACTGGACTCGGTCCTCTTTCTGCTCTGCAGATCTCTTCTGAACTCTTATGTTGGTTAGTTTAACCATCATTTGTGTAACCTTATTCTATTCAGTCTGTTTTCATAAAAGCTTCTCTCTTAGCCAAGCATGCCCAATAGTGTATTTCTAAACAAAAAGTGCATTTGCTCCCTGAGGAAGATTTTGCAACTAAATTTTGCAACCAGATTTTAAAATTTTGTTTCTTCTCTGTTGATTAAGTACTGGATACTACTACCAACAATGTGAGTGCAAGTGGGGGCAAGAGTCAGTGAAGAAATACAGGATATTATGAAAGTATATAAGGGAAATTTTTACTTGCTTATTGCTATTAGTGAAGAAATTGTAAAACTTTCCTTGAAGACCTTTCTTTTATGATTTATGAGTTTTTATTATTTATTGCAAAGGATGGTTCTCAAATATTTTTTCCTAACTGAATGAATTGCTAGAATGAGTAAAAAATAGCCTTCAAAGTAGGAGAAATATAATCGGGGGCAGAATAAAGAGCATATGTGTATCTTCATTAGGGAACGCGATGGGGAATATTTGAAAAACTGCAAACAGTTCACTGTGATTAAACCATAAAGAACAAGAGGTGAGACGGAAGACGTAAATGTATGGGTTGGAGTCTATCTTAAGCTTGCTAATTGTTTTTGTCCTTATTCTAAGAGTAATGAGAAACCTTTGGAAAATTTTAGCTAAATTAAACTAATTTTAGCTAACTTAATAAATTTAAGTTTTTGAAGAATCTATTCAATCAGAATTTGGGGAAAAGGATGGAGCAGGTAAAGAAAAGGTTTGGAGGTTTATTAAAACAGTGTGGGAGTATGCTGCTATCTGAGTGCTCTGACCTAGGAAGGCGGTGGTGAAAAGACAGCATTTGAGAGACATTTTGGAGGGACATAGAGCAAGACTCTTGGATGAATTCATGGATGGAGGGAATGGTGAACTAGAAAAGGAAAATCAAAGACCAGCCTCCGGTTTGCCCTTTGGACATTTGAGGGTCTTTTTTTTTCTGTACTAGTACGAAACAATAGTCTCGTGTTTGTACCCCGTGAGCAGATGGCAATCTGATTGGTGTGATGAACAGTAATGGCATTATCAGCTGAATAAAGTTTTAGTAATGTTTGACCGAGACCTACTTCTGAGCTTCTGAGGGTCTCATGCCAGCCAGTGTTTAGTTCATGAACACATACAGCTGCTTAATTGCCACATAACAATCTGGGGGTGTCCAAGTCTACAGTGATTTTCTCGTACAAAAGTCATTTTCCATTTCACCATCCAGTGACCATGGACAGTGATTTCATGCTCCTCAAAGCCAGTTGGAATGAGTCTGGCTCCAAGAACAAGGTCAACTTTATTCCCTTCAGCAAAGTCTTCTGTGACTTGAAGCAATACCTTTGCATCAGATTGGTCAGAAATGGACACAGGCACAACTTCGTTTTTTAATTTTTTTTTTGGCAATCAGACCACCATTCCTGCCATGTCAAAAGGTGGGGGGAGTTAATGCTCAGTGGTCAACCACCCCCACACTGCCAAAACGCCCCACCAGTTAGCTCCCGAAAGCCTGAGGGGCAAGTAGCTGCCTTTGTAAAAATGAGTGCAGTGCACCACAGCAAGATGCAAGCTGAGGCAATTACAGCACAGATACGTCTACAGAAGTGGTCAATATTGTACACACAAAACAAGTTGTTTACCAACTTAATCATCATTTGCATCCTGTAGTTTATTCTATGATGTTATTGGAAGAGTTACAAAGAAATAATTGATTTTAGACTCAGATGAAAATTGGCTTCTATCTATGATACAAAAAGATGTTAAATTACTTCACTAAGCTACTTCAAGTTTATGTGAATTTGGTAATTGCTTTGGTGGCTATTTTATATAAGCAAATAAGCAAACAAAGAGTGTGAGGGAATATTAAAAGATGCCAGGGAAGTTTGATTATTTTAATATTAAAAATTGCTCTAAAATTCCAAATATTTACAAGGCAGGGCAGATCTTGTCAATTCCTTTTAATAATGGTTGCTTAAGAAAAACTACAAATATTACAGAAGCAATTCAAAATACTAAACCACTGCTCATGCAGATTCCATGAATATCAATTTTTCAGCAAAACTCAAGGGAATAAAAATGATAGCATGTCCACCAAATCCCAAAATAACTTTTTCAAAAAATAAAATTCCTTATTAGGTGATTTTAAATGTTAGTACTAACTAATGTTACACCTATATTGGTAAACAGAAAATTTTTTTCTTACCTTTTTTTTGTCTTTTTTTTTTTTCGTG
The DNA here is from genome assembly GCF_000696425.1 of Galeopterus variegatus. Classification (NCBI taxonomy): domain Eukaryota; kingdom Metazoa; phylum Chordata; class Mammalia; order Dermoptera; family Cynocephalidae; genus Galeopterus; species Galeopterus variegatus. The sequence continues at coordinate 26,691 of NW_007739927.1, forward strand.
ACTGGCAATGGATCGCAACCCTCAGTGTTGCGCCCGTACCGGCAACGGAATCGCAACCCTCGGTGTTGCACCCGCACCTCGCTCAGCCAGTGAGCGGCTGGTCTGTATGTGGGATCCGAACCCTCGGCGGGAGCACCGCCGCGCTTCCCAAGCGGCGCACTGTAGGAGTGCGCCACCGGGCTGGCCCAGTAAACAGAAAATTTTTAACAAACAGATTTCTCATTTTAAAAATATGTGCCCTGAAAATTTTACATCCCAAAGTGATCAAAGAACAATCTTCTCTCTCGTTCATTCAAGCTTTTGAGTTTCCAACAGTAACTCAGAGCTAACTGATTACTCTTTCTCTTGCTTCAAATTGGACTGCAACTTGTTTCCCAGTAAAAGAATAAACCTTAAATTCACTAATGTGAGAAATGAGGGTTGTCGGGCCGGCCTGTGGCTCACTCTGTAGAGTGCGGTGCTGATAACACCAAGGCCCCGGGTTCGGATCCCATATAGGGATGGCCAGTTCGCTCACTGGCTGAGCGTGGTGCTGACAACACCAAGTCAAGGGTTAAGATCCCCTTACCGGTCATCTTTAAAAAAAAAAAAAAGAAATGAGGGTTGTCCACACTAACTTGGAGGTTGTTGAGTGCTTAAAAATAAAGAACTTTTCTCCTTTAGTTAGTGTAGTTAGTGATAATAAATCAAGCACTGCTACTAATTATTGTTAGCAACATGTTTTCTAGTACAAATGTCAGTTATTACACAACATGCTTTTTTTGCCAGAAATATTAAAAATGAATTAGTTTTCATTAAAAAGTGATCATAAAATATTCTATATTCAAAGTCAAGTCATTTATAGCTTAGTTGGCTCAAAAACATATGAAATTGAATTGTTTTTTCAAGTTGTTATTGTTTTCTCCATATTTTATGTCCATGTTTGAATTCTTAGTAAGGGTAATAAATATTTCTGATATATTTATATTACTCCAAAGATTTGGATATTTATATTATTCCAATGACTACATTTATAAAATCTTTTATCCTAAAACTTCAGTTTATTTTCTGCATTGAACATTATTCCAAATAAAAATAAATTTTTATTATATTAAACCACTTGAGATTATGGTGTTTATTACTTCAGTGTGGCCAGTCCTGTCTGCCTAAAGTGTGCCAGTTTCTCTGTGAAATCATCTGATAGACAGATCTTTTGGATTTCTCAGTCTGTGGGCTCAATTAAAATTTGGAATTCATTACATCTGATGTAAACTATGTAATTTTTGAAATGACAATAATCTATAGTAAAAAGTACTTATAACTCTAAAATTATTACTTTATTGATATATAATTTAATCATGCCTATATGGCAATGAATTGTATTTACAAACCTCAATTTCTGTATCTAGTAATAAGAGTAGACCCTGTCTTTTGCAAGTTGAGAGTTTTCAGAGAAAAAAATAAAGCTGCATTCTGATGACCCACTAATTTCTTAGTTTACAAGAATATCAATGGCAGTCTGTAAATTTAGAATTTTTTTTTTTGAATTGTATTTAATTTCCAGCTACAAAAACATGTAGCCTGGCATGACTAGAATGAAACATATTTTGTGTACGATACTAAAAGGAGAAAATACAAATTTTTTGTGTGAAAGTATATATTTCCTTGGAGTGTGACTAATTATGGTACAATTTGTAAGAGATTGTTTTGTTTCTGCTAAAACATTTTATAGTTAAGCAATAAATGCAATTCTATTGGATATCAATGTAGTTGATAGAGTTCAATTATAAGCCAAATTATTGTTTTTGAGAACCATTTGCTATAATCTTAGATTGATCTACATAATTAAAGCTGGTCTGTCTACTTCTCCCCTCCTCAAAATGGGATAGACTAGGGAGCAGTCCTATAAAAAAAAGTAGAGAAGATAAAAAAAAACTCCAAATGATCTAGTGCATTATCTGCCTGAGAAGTTTCTCAGCAGGTGCTATTTTTTTTTTTTTTTTTTTTTTTTTTTTTTTTTTTC
>NW_007739927.1:29235-30861 GCF_000696425.1 Galeopterus variegatus
GGAGCGCCGCCGCGCTTCCCAAGCGGCGCACTATCCAGTGCACCACCGGGCCGGCCCTCAGCAGGTGCTATTTAATATGTTGTATTTGACCAAAGTCTGTTTTTCAGATCTGCAGTCCTAAAATTTTGATATCGCAATTATTTCATATTTAATCAAACAGAGAACTGCTGATTTGTGCATCATAATCAGGCAGGGTCCACTTTAGAGAGAGAAACCACATGGTGATTTGGACAGAGAACGTTTCATATAGAGAATTATTAACAGTAACAGAGTATTGGAATAATATAAGATTGGTTAGTAATAAGTAAAGAGATCTGAGCATAATATAGCAATAGCAGATTTAAGGAGAATCCATCATCTTCAGGGCTGAGATAAAGTTCTCTAGGAAGAGACCCCAGAACTGAAATCCAGGCTCCACTGAAGATGGTGTAGCTGTGGCTCTAAATGTCAGAGATGTCACTATGGTGCTGCACAGGCAGAACTTGCTGGAAATCTCCCACATAGGCTGCCAGAGAAAGCTGTTCACGAGCAAATGTCTCACTGGAGGCACTCCACTAAAAATCCATCTGACAGGGTGCTGAGGGAACCTNAGAATCCCAGGGAACTCGCCACCATGCTGGTCCTCAAGTCCTAGTTCCCAGTCAGTCTTCCCTCTCCATGCCACGGCTCAGACTTCTTATGTTTGTTTTATACTCGTTTATAATATCTAGAATTTTTAGCTGTACTTATCAGGAGGAATAGGGAAAAACGTGTCTACTCCATTGCACTGGGACTAGAAGTCGTCTTTGCATTTAAAACTATTTTCCTTTTCTCTAACTAGTGCTTTTCTGTCCCTTTAATTAGTGCATGGAAACATTACTCTTTGTTTTGAAAATAAATTTTTCTTCTGGCACCTACATGAGTTCCCCCCTCTTTACTTTTCTTCTTTCTTCCTTTCTTCCCATTGCTCATTTTCTCCTATTTCTACTCTCCCGCCCCTTCCTTCCTGCCTCCTCCTTTCCTGTTATAATCCAATATTCAGATCTATTATGTTAAGAAGTAATCCAACTGCAGTTTTATTGATCACTGTTTTTTCCAATGAGATCACCTTCATGTTTACTTTGAATGTGAAGTATACATGTGACAAATGAATTTTATAGTTTCAATACATAATTTGTCTAAACAACTAAAGTCCTGGCAGAAAAAAAAAAAAAAAACACCAAGAGTTTTCATCATCAGAAATAATTTTATTACTTATTTTAAAGCAATTCAATGTAACTGGTAGCAAAATGGTACATAGACAATAAACAGAGCCAATTCCCAGAAGGCTTCAAGGACCATTACTTTATGTTTTATTTTCATGAACAAGGGAAATTATTTTAAAAAGGCAACAGTTTGTTAAAAGTCTTTTATAAGCACGGTTTTATTCTTTAAATAACAGAAAGACTAATGAACTATATATCTAGTAAACTAATAGCTATCATTATTACAGCAAGCTGATATGAATTGTGTCAAATATTAAATTTGGACTAATGTTCTTAATCAAAAATAATTATTTTAAAACTTATGAAACAAAATTTTTAGTTTTATAGGAAATATAATCATATCCTAGCTGAAAATCCTAGTCTTGACAACTATCCTAATGCA
>NW_007739927.1:32336-33128 GCF_000696425.1 Galeopterus variegatus
TGAAGCTCCCATTCTCTCGCTTTTTCCTTCAATCTGGTATTTCTGTTTCTCCAAGCCCAGGACTCCTGAAAATCCCGGTGCCGGGTTCCTTCGAGCCTCCAGGCACTTGCCCTCACCGAGGTGATGGAGGGTAAAGTGACGACTTCTATCCTCCTCCCTCCCTGTTTGTCTCTGAACCTCCTGGACTGACAGAATATAGTGGGGACGCCCTCTATATTTGTGTCTTTCCCTCCCTCTGGCCGAAGAAATTTTTCCCTTCTCCACCTCATTGTCTTTCACTCTCCTTCCTGCTTTAACATGGGAGCTTCCCCCTCGTCACCTGTAGCAGATTCTCCCCTCCAATGCCTTATAAAAAACCTAAGAACCTTGTCTTTAGAGCCTGATATCAAGCCCAAGCTCCTTATAAAATTTTGCACGCAAGATTGGCCTCAATACCAATTAGATAATCAAAACAGATGGCCACGGGAAGGCACACTAAACCCCAATATTCTTCGAGATTTATTCAACCTCTGCCAGAGCCAGAGAAAATGGAAGGAGATTCCCTACATTGCTCTGTCTCACCTGTTCTCCCTCCCAGGTTCTCCTTGCTTCCAAACCACCTCTATCCTCGCCACCTCCATTATCCCCTACTTCTGATGGTTTTGACCCTGCAGACGAACCTCCTCCATACAGACCCCCTCCTCCTGTAGTTCCGTTCCCGAACCCCCGCAGCAGCTCACTCTGCCGCCATCTTCTGCTCCACCTAACCCTTCCGCTCTCCTTCCTTCCCCCTCCCCCTCTGCCTCTTTCAGC